>NW_022313906.1:0-9714 GCF_002776525.5 Piliocolobus tephrosceles
TCATTCTTCCTGTTCTCCAGACATTATAGTAAGAAATTACTGTCTTAGAAAAGCTCTTGAATTTAATCTGCTATGAAAAGATTTGATTACCTTTTTCTTTGCAATTTCTTCTGTTTATATGCCTTTGGGAGAGTTTAATAAATATTTCTTTCTTATTCTTTGCTTTAAATTCATCTCTGGGAAATGTTTAGGAGGTTATATATATTCTTCACAGTTTTTCACTTTGCTTCCCTTATACAAAGTGACAATGGATTTTTAGCTGACTATTCTATTTTTTAACAATTTTGAAAGTTTTCTTGCTGTTGTATCCATTCTTATTGTATTAGTTTAATTAAACTAAAACATTTATCCCGATTACACATTTCATTTACCTTCCTTAACACAAACTATTAATTAGAAAATAAAGTACAGAATAAAATTTTTTCATATGGAACTTTTCAAATAAGTGTCCCAATCAAGTAAATATATACATTTACAGACAATTGACATAGTAAGGTTATACTTACTCTTATATCCCTAGCTAGTCATGCAACATGAGAAAAACCCCCAGACTTCCTGGTCCTTTAATCTTTTCATTGATAAATATAGAGGATGAGATAAGATTATTCTGAAGCTTCCTCCACATGCATAATGACCTATTATTCTAAAGCATAGTCAGTGTAGCTTCTTAGACACTCATATTTTATTCTACATTTAGCTGGGTATTCTTTGAAAATTTTTACAATAGCAAATAACCTTTTTTTATTTATCTACATGTGAGATTGACTTTTGCAATCTTGAAGACGGGACTTAAACGTAGAACCTAGAGTTGTAAAAAAGAAAATCACAAATTCTTCAGTTAGGGCACAGTGAATTCTACTTAGTTCCTGGCCTCATACACTTTACTGTAGATACAATAATGTACAATTATGATTGATTGAGAGTACAGACTGAATCCTGGCTGAAAGTGTCTGATCCTTATAGGGCATCATTTTGTAGCTGATGTCTCAGCTATACCTTCTTTAGGTTATTCCAACATCGTACGAAGTCATTTGCTTCCAGATAGTGCCAGAACATGATAAACTTTCTTGCTCTAGAGTAGGTCCATTGGTTATGTGGGATCCTGTGTAAGGGATCACATATTCTGTGAGCTCTATGATAGTACTGCTGATTTAGGTCTTGTGGACAGGTAAGGGAAATTCATATCAAGAATATATATGTATTATATTCCAGCCAGGCACAGTGGCCCATGTCTGTAATCCCAGCACTTTGGGAGGCTGAGGCAAGCAGATCGCTTGAGGCCAGGAGTTCCAGACCAACCTGGGCAGCATAGTGAAATCCTATCTCTACTAAAAATGCAAACATTAGCCAGGGGTGGTGTCATACTCCTCAATCTCAGATACTTGGGAGGCTGAGGCATGAGAATCACTTGGGCCCTGGAGACCCAGGTTTCAGTGAGTCGAGATCATGCCACTGCACTCCAGCCTGGGTGACAGAGTGAGACTCTCTCTCTCTCTCTCTCTCTCTCAAAAAAAAAAAAAAGTATAAATGTATTCCACTTCAGATGATTGCTATCTCTTCTAGGATGAAATGGATTAATGTAGTCAACTTTCCAAGTGTGTATGTTCTCTTTAAAAGATGATGACATATAGAGAACTTAGTATGTATCTGTTTCTTGTAGTTAGGGCAGCAGTAATAGATAAATCGGCTTTGGGAACAGGGAACCCTCGCTTTGGCATTTATGAATAATCATCTTCTCAGCCAACGTAGCTACTTTGTAAATGACCCTACTGTATCAGCATAAGTGTGGCCGACCAATGCAGAGGCTGGTTGTAGCATACCAACTGAGTCATTTTGTTTACTTGATTGATTGTAGCTTCAACTTTGATATATGCTCTCTGGTGGATATTAACATGTGATACAGATCTTCACACCTGATCATTCTCATAGGTCCATGCATATGTTTCTTCCACAGAAGTTTTTCAACCCAGTCATTCAATATCTCTTTCTAATTCCATTCAGCAACCAGCCTGTGAATCCATATAAATTCTAACCTCAGGACTGGGGCCAACTGGCGTAATAGGAACAGTTTTTTGAAAGGTGTTTAGTTCTTTGCTTCCAATGTAACTAACTTGCTGTGGAACAATATATATCTATATTGCAATTCTTCTTTAGGCCTTGTCATAAAATTTACATGGTATCTTCTCCCAACACAGATATCTCTAAAACCCTGGGTCTCACTGGATCATATCTCCTAAATGATAGAACCACCAGAAAAATTAGGAGACCACATATAACACCTGGAATTCAGCACTCTTGGAGGATTTTCCCTCATCACTGTCTCTCTATGTCATTTCTAAATAGGGCTATAGTACAACTGTCATCCATTTTCAATGTGCATCAGCTGCTGAGTTTATTCACCATGTAGCAATATTTGACTTCTTCCTCCTCTGTCAAGGGACTCCCATGCAGCTATTTGTGTGATCTGAGACAATAAGCCAGGAGAAAAGTGGTAGATAATGTGGGGGATCTAGGCTACTTCCTGTACAGACATTTTGTGTCCTATGCTTTTGTTTGGTAATGAATGCATTAGTTACATCCTGCAACTGATTCCTGCTGGTCCAATTCAGCCTACGACTTGGCGTGTATGATAAAAGCCAGGTTATAACAGTTCTTTCTACATAGCTAGTTTATGTCCCATCATCAGGCAATCTGTCTGTACAAGTATGAATTTGTATACTAGGAACAGTTTTTTGAAAGGTGTTTAGTTCTCTTTTTCCAATGTAACTTGCTTCAGAACAGTAGAGGTCTATATTGTGATTCTCTACTAGGTCATATATCCCCAATGACAGGACCACTTAGATCTTAATCTGGGGTTGCTGCAAAGCCTATGCTTACTCTTGACCTCATTCAAAGCTGAGTACGATATGTCATCAAATGTATGAGTTCAGCAGGATTTCTAAGTGCAGAATATGCTTCCTCAGGAACCCAAAAGAGGCCTACAATGTGCCATGCTTTCTTCTTAGTAGTGAGAGGTACTAGACGGAATCATTTGTTTTTAGCTTGAAGGGAACACCATATGCTATTAACTGTCTCCACAATTCTATGTGAGTCCTCCAGCTTTCTCTCTGGCCTGGTTTTGACAGCAATAAACAACTTGGCTTGTATCCTTTCAGGAACGTGCCTTCCCCACTGCTATCATGTAGTGTAGTTCGGTAACTGTATCTCCTACCATCAGCTGTGAACTTTAGAGAACACCTACCCAGGGCTTCTCAGTGATGCCGGTGCCTCTCGCATTAATATGCTCCTTATTGTTTTTGTAAAGGAGGCGTCCACCAGGAACACAGTCATCTTCTGAGTATCCCAATGCACTTTAGTGTATCCAATGCTCAGAACCTTTTGATGTCTTACTTCACTCTGTATCACAGTAGTCCAAATACTTCTATTTTATACTGTAATCCACTGGCTTTTCCAAGTTTCCATTAACCATATGAGCACTGGTTGGTGCAATACCCAAGGTCTTTTCCAGAGTATTAAATTGTATGAACTGGAAGAGGAATCTCACATGAACAAACTTACCTTTATCCAACTTCACATTTCACTGCCCCCCTGCCCTGATTTAACACTCTTGACATTTATTTCCATACATAACACTCCCAGTTCTTGCTTGTACAAGTTGGCTAGTTCTGCAAGTCATTCAGTGTGCAGCTTTTTTCTTTCATTTAAGGCCTAGAACTTCTCCAACTCCATTATCTTGTGATACAGCCTTGCTTAATGATGTTGTAACCAGAAGGTAGTTAGAGGAAGATTAAAACAGTCTCTGCCTTTAAGCACAGGGGGTAGACCTAGCTTTCAACAGGGAGCAGTGGACCATTTCTGCAGGCCATAGAAATTGAAGATTTGAAATGTGTTACCCAGATATTCCTAACTTCATGTTTTGGAGGCCCTTTCCTTCCCAGTCAGTCTTGACATTGAGGTAGCAGACGTGATGAGACTAAGAGTTCAAAATTTGCTGCCATTCTGATTACAGCTTTGAACTGAGCTTTTTCTGCCCTCCCGGTCCAGGAAGTGAGTCTCATTCTGTACTGCCAAGAAACACTTGTGATTTTTCCAAGTAATGTTTAATTGCTGATTATCACTCTCAGCATCTTATTAATAAAATTAATAAATCCTATTAATTATTAAATATAAATTAAATATGTGTGCTCACATAATGAAATCAACAAATTATACAGTATCAATTGCTCCCATCAACAGCTATCCAGTTGCACTGCTTTATTATTTTCTCCATTAGATATAAATACCCCAGTGCATTTGTCTTTCACTGACACAACCCAGGCCTAGAGAAAACTTGAGAAGGTCATGAGATGAGCTTTTAAGTATGATAATTTGGAAGTTTGGATATCTATGCTGCTCTCTGTTCTGCCGCCCCATTGATTCTAGATCTCTCTAGGTACAAAATCTGAAACTAGTATTTTCTCATCAAATGCCTTCAGTCCTCAATTATCCTCAGTGACCTGATAGTAACATGACTAGGTGACTGTGCATTCCCTTAGATTACTACTAAGTTTCACTTCAGTTAAAACCTGGAAATCTTTGCATACAAAAATTTTAATATGCAGAGTATGCATTTAGCTTAATGATTCCTATTGTCACTTAATGAAATAAGCTTAAAATGACGGGAGTACAAGCAACAGGAGAATAGACCAGTTTGTTATTTGTGTAATTCTCTAATGTATTCTAAACCATTTTAAATGTTTAAACGAATTGTTAAACTGTAACATGGGGAACATTTATCATGAGCTGTTTTCTGTCTTGCTTTAGGAATTGTTTCTACCCCTTGGGTGAATTTGCACCCTCAGGTTCTACGTTCCGATATGTGGAATGATGCTATTAATTTATGCTTTATATGAACATTGAATATTTTAGGTAGTTTGTTTTATTCATTTTTGTAAACCCAAAACTTAACAAGCCAACAAAAATAACCAAAAAATGGAAACAAAAATTAAAACTAACAATAGTAAGAGAAAAAAAGCTTCTATTGTTCAGCTATTGTCCTATAATAAAGCACTGAAAAAGTCAGTAACATACAAGAGTGTAGAAATATCATGCTAATAAGCCTCTGGTCAGCTGGAGCAGATCCATATAAGGCTGCAGGTCTGTGAACCAATGAGAATGGCTCTGCTTCATGCTTTTCTAGGACTAGTGGACTTCCTGGAAATAGAGTAGGAAAGAAGATATATAGAATACAACGTGATTGATGATTTGAGCGATACACCAGACACGCAAATTATATTGCCTTTAAAATATTTGAGAAAGTTGAAATTATACAAACTATTTTCATTATTTTCTTTAAAAATATTGATTTAGTATTTGTATATCATGTGCCAAACATTGTGGTAAATCCTAGAGATGCAAAGTTGAGCAAAGCAGACATATTGTCTTCCTCTAGGAAGCTCACATTATGATGTATCCAAGAATGGATGTTCAAGCTAAAATCCCAGATTATCATTTGGCAAATCTCTTTTTCACGTGGCTATATTTCAACTTGGGTAAAAGTACATAAGAAAAGTTTTACTTATTTTTTTAAAAAATTGTCCTTTTTATAAAAATGTTTTAGTCTTTAATTTTAATTCCATTTTACAATATTATAAAGCCTGAAATTAATGTTTTTTGAGGCAGAGTTTTGCTCTTGTTGCCCAGGCTGGAGTGCACTGGTGCAATGTCGGCTCACTGCAACCTCCGTCTCTTGGGTTCAAGTGATTCTCCTGCCTCAGCCTCCCGAGTAGCTGGGATTACAGGTGCCCACCACCACATCTGGCTATTTTTTTATATTTTTAGTAGAGATGGGGTTTCAGCATATTGGCCAGGCTGGTCTCGAACTCCTGACCTCATGTGATCTGCCCATCTCAGCCTCCCAAAATGCTAGGATTACAGGCGTGAGTCACTGTGCCCAGCCTAAAATTCATTGTAATCCATCGCTCATTTGCTGTGTAACTTTGAAAACTTATTTTGTCCAGTATTCTCTCGCCAGTATTCTCATATATAATATAAAATAAATATGAATGATAATCTTGATTATCCTGGCTCAAAGTATTCTCATTTCTCATGGGCACCATTCACTTATTAATCTTTTACATTTTAATCCTTAAAGAACCTGTTAAACCTCTGCTCTTAAGCTCACTTCTTGTGTGTCCATGTCCTTGATTTCTTTGTCATAAGAAAATGAACCTCGGATATCATCCCAGACAACAAGGCTGCTTCAGAAGGGATCCAGTTTCAACTTCTGCATATGGCTAACCAGTAATCCCTGCACCATTTATTGATTAGGGAGTTATTTCCCAATTGCTTTATTTGTCAACTTTGTCAAAGGACAGATAGTTGTAGGTGTATGACTTTATTTCTGGGTTCTCTAAACTGTTCTGTTAATCTGTGTGTCTACGTGTGTACCACTACCATGATGTTTTGGTTACTGTAGCTCTGTAGTATAGTTTGAATTCAGGTAGTGTGGTGCCTCTAGCTTTGTTCGTTTGGCTTAGGGTTGCCTTGTATATTCAGGCTCTTTTTAGGCTTCATACAAATTTTAAAGTAGGGTTTCGTTTTGTTTTTTAGTTCTGTGAAAAATGCCATTGGTAGTTTGATAGGATAGCATTCAATCTCTAAATTGCTTTCGGCAGTATGGCCATTTCCAAAAAACGGATTCTTTCTATCCATGAGTATGTAATATTTTCCCATTTGTTTGTGTCATCTCTGATTTATTTCAGTGTTTGGTAATTTTCATTGTAGAGATCTTTCACCTCCCTGGTTAGCTAGATTCCTAGGTAATTTATTCTTTCTGTGGCTATTGTGAATGAGATTGCATTCTGGATTTGGCTCTCATCTTGGATGTTACTGGCGTATATAAATGCTACCGATTTTTATACAGTGATTTTGTATCCTTATACTTTGCTGAAGTTGTTTATCAGATTTAGGAGGTTTTAGGCAGTGACTATGGTGTTTTCTAGGTACAGAATGATATAATCTATATACAGAGATAGTTTGACTTAATCTCTTTCTATTTGGATGCCTTGTATATCTTCCTATTGCCTGATTTCTCTGGCTGGGATTTCCATTACTACACTATATAGGAGTGGTGGGATTGGGCATCCTTGTCTTATTCTGGTACTCAATGCTTCTAGCTTCTCCATGTTCAGTATGATGTTGCCTGTGTGTTGGTCATAGATGACTGTTATTACTTTGAGGTATGTTCTTTAAAAGCCTGGTTTGTTGAAGATTTTTAATTGAAGGGATGTTGGATTACATCAAAAGTCTTTTCTGCATTTATTGAGAGGATCATATAGTTTTTTAAAATTATTTTTATGTGATGAATCATATTTATTAATTTTCATATGTTGAACCATCCTTTCATCCCAGGGATAAAGCCTACATTATAGTGGAGGATTAGCTTTTTGATGTGGTGCTGGATTTGGCTTGCAAGTATTTTGTTTAGGATTTTTGTGTCTATGCTCATCAAGAATATTGCCAGAAGTTTTAAGTTTATTTTTTTATTTTATTTTTTTATTTTTTATTTTTTTGCTGTGTCTCTGCTAGGTTTTGGTATCAGAATGATGCTGGCCACATAGAGTGAGTGAGGGAGAAGTACCTCCTCCTGAATTATTTGGAATAATTTCAGTAGGAATGATATCAGCTCCTCCTTATACATTTAGAAGAATGTGTCTGTGAATCCATCTGGTCCTGGTCTTTTTTCTGGTTGGTAGGATTTTTACTACTAATTCACTTTTGGAACTCATTATTTTTCTCTTCAGGGATTTAGATTTTTCCTGGCTCAATTTTGGGAGACTGTATATTTCCAGGAATTTATTCATTGCCTCTAGGTTTTCTAGTTCGTGGGCATACAGATTTTTTCTGATAGTGTCTGAGGGTTTTTCATATTTCTGTGGGATCAGTTGTAAAGTTCCTTTTGTCATTTATTATTGCATGTATGTCTTTTGGTTTTTTTAGTCTACCTAGAAGTCTATCCATCTTATTTTTTCTTTCAAATAACCAATTAATAAGTGTGTTAATCTTTTGTATGGTTTTTTACCTCCCAATTTTATTCTGTCCAACTCTATTTTGCATTATTTCTTATTTTCTGCTAGATTTGGGGCTGGTTTACTTTTATTTCTCTAGTTCACCTAGTTGTGATAATGGGTTTTTAATTTGAGATGTTTAACTTTTTGATGTGAGTGTTTTACACTGTAAACTTTCTTCTTATCAATGTTTTTGCTGTGTTTTATGTTTATAAACATAAAACATTTAGATGTTGCTTGTAAACAATGGCGTGTTTAATTAGCACAATTTCTATCAAGTCACACAGATATACGCATTCTCACAGTGTAGCATATTTACCGAAAATAGACAACCTAATTACTAAAAAAAATTGGCTGTATTTGTAGAACTAGAGCATTATAAGAAAAATGAACTGCAATTATGAAACAGAGAAGGATGGGAAAATGCCAAATTCTTGCTATTATTATTTTGTTTAAAAAATGTTAATGAAGTTATGGAGTTCACAAGTACTGTAGAGTTTAGCACAAGTGAATGAATAAGTCTCTTCAACATGGATAAAAGGAGAGATTCTTCTTTTCTAGCTTACTTATCTTGAATTCATAAATCCTAAGAAATTGCTGCTGAATAATCAGAACACAGTAACAAAGGCAGCACTTGGTCTCATTCGTGCAGAGAAGCTGGGTGCTCAATAAAGCCAGTGAACTTGTTGGGAAGTCATTTAATAAAATTTGGAAGATACATGATTAATTTAATTATTATCAACACAAATTTCTTAGAATTAAATAACAAAATGGTGTCAAATTTAACTTTTCTCTCTGGTGGTCTTTGTGTTTCTGCTTTTCTAAGCAAGGTCCTTAGGGGAAAAAAAGTAAAGGGAAAGAAGAAAAGCCTTTATAAATGTAAAGATAACCATATTTCCCCACAGAGGTCATCCAATGAAATGATAATTTTATTTTATTTTTTTACTTGAGGCTTTTGTGCCTGATAGAGATCTTTTATTAATTTTAACTAAGTAGTGACTACAGGCAAGTAAGGACAATATAAGAAGCAAAGATAAAAATCTTTTATATTTCCACAAATATTTATCTTTTTTTTTTTTTTTTTGCAGTGCACTATACTTGTTATTAAGAAAGTTACAATGAAGAAATGAGAATTAGTTTCTTTTTTTATAGACTTTTTGGGGACCAGGACACAGAGATATTAACAAATGGTATGAATATAGAGTAAATAATACATCAAAATAGACATATGTTCAAAATGCCATAAGAACATAGGGGAAAAACATAAAATCTAATCTGGCAAGGAGGCCATAATGACTGAAACGATATTTGACTGAATCTGGCCATTTCTATATATGGTGCCCAGCCCCATTATTAACACATAAAGAGTGTTCAGTAAGTTTAGATTAAATCAATAAATGCAATGGTAAGAAGTTTTTAAAGAGGAGAATACCACGCAAAGATGATACAATAACACAAAAGGTTGCATTGTCAGTTCAGACTCACATAAATCAGAGATCACATTCAGTATCAAGGTTTAGTAATAACGTCAAGGACAAAGCTAATCACATGATATTATGGAGCAGCCACATGTCTTCCCAAGTATTTCTTCACCATATGAGAATGTTCCCTGGACCAAATTAAACATGCAAGTGGAACATCATCATGCAATTTAGGTTCCAAAATC
>NW_022313908.1:0-9207 GCF_002776525.5 Piliocolobus tephrosceles
AAAAATATTTTTCTTTCTTTAATAATAAATTATTTGTAACTTTACTTGTGAACTTTTCACTTTTTAAAAAACTTTTTGACTCTTATGATAATACTTAGCTTAAAACACAAACAAACACAGCTCTGTACAAAATGTTTTCTTTACATTCTTTAAACTTTCTTGTTAAAAACTGAGACTTAAACACATACATTAGCCTAGCTGGGATCATAGTGTTACTTCTCTTTCACCCCCACAAAGGAGCTAGCTGTCCTTTCCTGTGACGGCAGTGCTTTCTGGAATCCCTCCTGAAGTACCAGCTATAGGCTGTTTTACAGTTGGCTTTAAAAAAAAAAACAAGTAGAAGGAATACACTCTAAAAGAATGATAGAAAGTATTGCATAGTGAATATACAGGCCAGTTGCAGTTGTCTGTTATCATTATGAGGTATTAGGAATTGTTGATATGTAGCTGGCAGCACAGAGGCTTGTTGACAGAGCATCACCACAGACACATGAGGAATTGGTTGGACTGTGATGTTGTTATGGCCAGGACACCACTAGGCAGTAAGGATTTTTCAGCTCCATTATGATCTACTGGGACTGTCATCGTATATGTAGCCTGTGGTTGAGTGAAATGTTATGCAGTGCATGACTGTAATTCCTTGTATCATATAATAAGGTAACATAATTTTAAACATGCAAGTAAAATTTTTTTTTTCTTAAAAATATTCTGTTGTAGATAAAGGTTCCTTCGTTCTCTGAGACACTGTCTGCTTTGAATGTGGTACAGGTGGCTGGTGGTTCTAAAAGTTTGTTTGCAGGTATGATTATTCTAATATTAAAATTTTTTTAATTATGCTTGGCACCAAAAAACAGGAAAGTTTTTAATGTTGTGAAAAGTGAGTCCTCTCCTGGCTGTCGTTCCTTGCAGTGACTGTGGAAGGGAAGGTGTACGCCTGTGGAGAAGCCACGAATGGCCGGCTGGGGCTGGGCATTTCCAGCGGGACGGTGCGCATCCCACGGCAGATGACAGCTCTCAGCAGCTACGTGCTGAAGAAGGTGGCTGTTCACTCAGGTACAAACCAAGCACCAGCAGGCCTCTGGATCACCCTGTTGCTCCTGCTCCATTGTTAACCAAAGCCCTAATTGGTGTCCTTACATTCTTTCTTAAGTTTTTACTTAGTAGGAATAAAAATTGGATAATGTAAATCTCTAGGTGGTCTAGAATTTAGTTATTGCTGCCAAATCACGTTTTTTGCCTAAAGGCAGGCTGTTTTTCTGAAAAAGAGTCTAACTTTCTTCAGATTCCCAAAAGTATCTGTGAACCCAAGTAATGAGAAAGATCCTTTAAAAAAAAAACAGACCACTCTTTCAGTGTAGGGAGTGTTTATTTTGGAAACACCGTGCTAGGCCTCTGAGGAACGGAACTGAATTAGACACTAAGTTCTAATTCAGTTCATACCTTTGCTGAACGGGGCTCAGTGTCACCCGCGTAACCGGAAATCCAAATGATAGTGGCTTAAGCAATGCAGAGTTTTACTTTTCTCGTTTGTAAAAGTCCAGAGGTGGGGTCAGAGTCCATCCAGCAGGGCTGTGTCTATGAGGAGTGCTGGTCCTTTGTGTCCCCCTTTGTGGGAAGATGGTCTTAGACTAGCTCTGGCCCCCAGAGTCCAGGGCCAGGCCTGGCAGAAGAGGCAAGCGGCACACAGTGTGCCCTCCCACCCATGCAGCCCTCTCTCCAGAGCCCCTCCGAAGCCCCACTCATTTCACTCACCATCTCCTGGGGGTAGAGGAGGCTGGGAAGTGGTGTTTAGCTGAGCACATTAACATGGGGGTTCTGTTGGTAAGGAAGGGGGAGAATGAGCGCTGGGGGATTATAAACCCGGTCTACTGTGATATTGTCAAAGCCCAGGAGTTGGCAGGAGCTCACTGTGTAGGAGTGGTCATGCCTTTAATCCTGAGGCAGGTTGTATGGACTTTTGAGAATATTCCATGCTGGGGAAAGAGCATCAGCTGGCGTGTTTTGGGAAGAGTGAGTATAATGCTAATGCAAATGATTGAATAATTTCACTGTTGAGGTACAGTTCTCAAAAGCTTAAATTGACACTATTTTTACGTTTTGTCTAATGACAAATTATTTTTACTTTTTTCATCTAAATTTTGATTTTTCATGTATTTAACATAATAGGAACCCTATTAATAATCAGTATTATTTTCCCTCTTTGCAAATTCTTCCTAGAGTTAAATTTGTAGTTTAGTAAAAATTCACTTATTTGAGACATATGTCCCAGAAAGCTTTCCTGCTAATTCCACTGTTGATCCTGTTGAGTTACTCATTTATTCAGCTCACACTCATTGAGTGTGTGCCACATGCCAGGCAAAATAGGGAGCTATGCTGTGGGCTCTCTGTACCCTGCCCTTTGGCAATCCGCACACCTGTGCATGTTGCAGGTGGCCGGCACGCGACGGCTTTAACTGTCGATGGAGAAGTGTTTTCGTGGGGCGAAGGTGACGACAGAAAACTTGGACACTTCAGCAAAATGTAAGAGTACTTTCTTTAGTCTCATTTGCTAATAAGAAACTGTTATGGATACTCTTGAAAGTTATTTTGCAGGAAATTAGAATAGATTATGGAAATGAATCTTAAACATTTTTTTTTTTAACACGGTTGTTTGTGTTTTGGTCTCATCGGTTCTGCTTTAAGGTTTGATAGTTGATCTGTGGATCTTGTGTTGACTACATGTGGATCAGTATAGATGTCTTTTTTCCTTCGTCTCTAAGAAGGGACGGATTGACTGTAGGGAGCTGATTTCTTCTTGTTGTAGGAACTGTGACAAGCCAAGGCTGATCGAGGCCCTGAAAACCAAGCGAATCCGGGATATCGCCTGTGGGAGCTCGCACAGCGCGGCCCTCACATCCAGCGGGGAACTGTACACCTGGGGCCTCGGCGAGTATGGCCGGCTGGGACATGGGGATAATACGACCCAGCTAAAGCCCAAAATGGTGATTATATGCATTTTTGTTGCTTACAGAAAGCTTACCATCTGAAGATTTTGAGAGAAACTAAGCTTCGAGTCTAGGAAAGTTCATAAAGATGTGTGCGTGGTTGGCTTTGTCTTTGGGAAATTCCCTTGCTTTCTCCGTGCCTGTGCTTGATTCTGTTTTTAAATTTGTAATTGAGTAGGTGAAAGTCCTTCTTGGTCACAGAGTAATCCAGGTTGCATGTGGGAGTAAAGACGCACAGACCCTGGCTCTGACCGATGAAGGTGAGTGCCTGGCATGATTCTGTGCTCCTGGGTGGGTAAGAATGATATGAAACGTTGGCCTGAAGTATATGTATATTCTTAAACCCAGGTTTGGTATTTTCCTGGGTGATGGTGACTTGGGAAAATTGGGATGGGGCGGAAGTGAAGGCTGTAACATTCTCCAGAACACTGAGAGACTGAATGGACAGGGGGTGTGCCAGATTGAGTGTGGAGCTCAGTTCTCCCTGGCGCTCACCAAGTCTGGAGTGGTGTGGACATGGTACGTAAACATCCTCCCTGTCACGGTGTGCGTGCTTCTGCAGGTGCGTGCAGGGAACCTGGGCCTCACCCCAGGCCCACCCCGGCGTGATTGTGACCTGTCAGATTGTTACGTATGCATGCCTCTTTGTCCTTTAAAGGATATTGAGTTGGGATTAGTGACAATAGTACAAGAAGAAATTTCCATTGTAACTGGGTCATTTTGAAAATACTAGAAAAATTTTAGGCCACTTACCTTTCCTGTTTGGGTGAGATTTATAGGAAAGATTTCTTCTGCTGAAGCCTAAGGATAAAATGAGAGCAAAATAACCTTCTGAATCCTTTGATCCTGAAAAAGTTAACATGTGTTTCTTGTAAAAGCTTATTTTATTAATGTGCAAAAGAGCAGGTGCCCAGACTGGCCTTGAATGGTGTGTCAGGCCTTAGTGCCAGCATCATGACCGGAGGCAGCTTGAGAAAGGTGTATACCAGATAGGACTTTGGATAGGTGTTTGCAGTAGTGTGTCTTATTTTCAGTCTCTTTATATGAAAACTTACAACAGTAACTTAAATATCGTAAAACATGTATTAAAGTATTAAGGTTTTTCCCAGCTGACTTAATAAGTTAATTTGAATTAATGGTGTATGATTTTGAATGTAAGTTCAAAGACCCTGAGTGCCGTGTGTGATGTCATTGAGCTGGCTGCGAAAGATGTGAGACTGAGCGTTTTCTTGTGTAGCATTGTCAGACCATAACGTATTGTAACACTCCACCATTGGCCTTCTCCCAGGAGAAAGCGGGATTACTTCAGGTTGGGCCATGGCTCTGACGTGCACGTGCGGAAACCGCAGGTGGTGGAAGGGCTGAGAGGGAAGAAGATCGTGCATGTGGCCGTCGGGGCCCTGCACTGCCTGGCGGTCACGGACTCGGGGCAGGTAAGGCTGTAGGTGGCCTGGGGGTGGCGTGCCATCCTGACTTGGGGGACTTGGGGGTCACGACATGGTGCTCGTCCTGTTGAAATCGCAGCTGTAGATGAAATCAGCCGAGTCTTACTGCTTGAAGAACCACGAGGGCAGGACGCGTCCCTTTTGCCCACTGGTGTATCTGCCTGCTCGGCTGCAGGGGTTGGGGTGGGGGGTCCTCAGAAAAGACACGTTCCCATTCTGAAGTCTGCGTGAAAAGTGTGTGGAAAGATTGTTATTCTTGAAGATGCTCCTACTGCAAGGTATTAGCAAGACTTTCCTTTAGAGAATTGCTAACTGGCGAGGAGGGATCCATGCCTCATTTTAGAGACAGAGCTACTGCCTGACAAGTGTTACCGTCTCTTCTGCTTGTAGGAGCACATGCTATGACTGGCTTGTGGATATTCAATTTTAAATTTTATTTATGAAAGCAAAATTACCATTACTGTTTTTGAGTCAAAATGAATTATACTTTATAGTTCTACAAGGCCAAGAAGCAACTTACTTGAAAAATGAGCATATTGTTTTTGGTCATTTTTCTTTGCAAAATACAAGGGAAAAAATTATTGCACTTTGTTGAAGAGAGGAGCTTCTGTGTGTCTTGCAACAAAACAGAATTGGATTAATATTAAGAAAATACTCCTTTTATAGGTATTATCCAGCGTTTTCATGGTTAGAGTTTCTTCAGAATTGTCGTACACTGATGCCATTTTGTAAGATTGTGAAATGGTTTGTTTTCACCTTTAAGAACTCAATTCTTTCAACTACCGTGGCATACACGTTAAGCATTTTGAAGTAAAAATTACATTAAAGAAAATGTCCTGAAATGTTGAAAAATTATAAGCATTTTCCCCCCTTGTAAACAGGTGTATGCTTGGGGTGACAATGACCGTGGCCAGCAGGGCAATGGCATGACCACGGTTAACAGGAAGCCCACACTCGTGCAGGGCTCCGAAGGCCAGAAGATCACGTGCGTGGCTTGCGGGTCGTCTCCCAGTGTGGTGTGGACAACCGTGGATGTGGCCATGCCCTCTGTCCATGAGCCCGTCCGCTTCCAGACTGCAAGAGACCCTTTAGGTGCTTCCTATTTAGGTAACACAGGTTTGTGTCTTCTCTGAGATTTTTCTGTAGATTACAGCAACCTTACAGATTTAATTGTGCCAACGCATTAGAGGTTGTAGTGCTGTGTTAACTGCATTATGAATCTAAAGACACAGAAGAATTGTGGTGTGCTCTCATGCGATTTATCCATGCTGGAATGAAAATTGTAGAAGAAAGTATGTTGCTGGTTCTTGTATTTATGATCAGGTAAACTCACAGTGCTGTACTTGTGTGTAAACAGGACTCCTAATAACTGCCCGAGAGATACAGGCACTGTAGTGGGCTCTTTCATATTTTTTAACAGCTTTATTCAGTTATTATTGACATATAATAAACTGCATCTATTTTAAGTATACATTTTGATCAACTTTGAAATATGTGTGGTCCATGAAAGCATCACCACAATCAAAGATAATGAACTCATACACTACTCTAGCATTTCTCTCTGGCCCTTTGTACCCATCTCCCTTTTGCTTTTAACTCCCCTCCTCCTTCCTGCCATATGCAGCAACTTAATTTCTGTCACTAGAGATCAGTTTGCATGTTTTCTTTTTGTTGTTGTTGTTTGGTTGGGTTTTTGTTTGTTTGTAGACAGGGTCTCACTCTGTCGCCTAGGCTGGAGTGCAGTGGCATGATCTTGGCTCACTGCAGCGCCCACCTCAGCCTCCTGAATAGCTGGGACTACAGGCACATGTCACCATGCCAGGCTAATTTTTTTTGTTTGTTTGGTGGAGACAGGGTTTTGCCATGTTGCTCAGGTTGGTCTTGAACCCCTGAGCTCAAGTAATCCTCCCACCTCGGCCTCCCAAAGTGCTAGGATTATAGGCAGGAGCCACCGTGGCAGGCCAGTTTGCATGTTTTACAGCTTACTATAAATGGAATCATACAGCATATACTCTTTTTAAAAATCTTGCTTTTTCCACTCAGTATAATAATTTTGAGATTCACTTATGTTGCATGTATCAGTAGTTTAGTCTTTCTAAATTGTTGAATAGCATCTTAAGATAAACAAATGCAATTTGCTGTTGATGAATGTGTGGGCTATTTCCAGTTTTTGACTATACAAGTGAAATTGCTAATGGACATTTCCATACAAGTTTGTGTATGGACATCCACTTGAAATTCTCTTGGGTAAACTGCTAGGAGAAGAGTGGTTGGATCATATAGTAGGTGTATGTCTAGCTTCTTAAGATCGCTACATACTGTTTTGCAAAGTGGATGTTCCAGAGGTCCACATCCTCCACATTTTTGTCAACCCTTGATATGTTCGGTCTTTTAGTTATACTGATAGATGTATGGTGATAGATGTATGGTGGTATCTCGTGGTTTTAATTTGTATTTCCCTAGTAACTAATGATCTCAAGCATCTTGCTTATTTACGAATCAGATACCTTTTTTGGTCAGTGTCCGTTCAAGTCTTTTCCCATATTTAAATAGGTCGATCGTTTTCTTACTGAGTTTGAGAGTTCCTTATATATTCTGGGTTACAAGTCCTTTGCCTAATATATAATTTGCTAATATTTTCTGTCAATGTGACTTGTCATTTTATTCTCTTCATAGGTGAATCTTAAAGATTAGAAGTTTTTAATTTTGATGAAGCCTAGTTTATTCATTTTATTCTTTTGTAGAGCGTACTTCTGATGTTGTGTCTACAAAACCTTTGCCTCACTCAAGATTATAAAGATTCTCTTTCTCTGTTCTGTTATAGAAGTTTTACAGTTTTAGATATGTGTATCTATGACCAGTTGATTAAATTTAATATATGGTGGGAGGTTCAGATTGAAAGGCGTTTTTTGGCTTGATTGTCCAGTAGTTTCAGTGGTATTTATTTAAAAACTGCTTTTCCTACTGAATTGCCTTTTGCCTTTGTCAGAAATCAGTTGTCTATGGATGTACGAATCTATTTCTGAACTCTCAGTACTGTTTTTATTTGTGGATTTTGGTGGCAATGCCACATTGTCTTGATTACTACAGCTTTATAAAAGACCTGAACTCAATTTGCAACAGTTCTTTAGCTTTGTTCTTTTTCAAATATATTTTGGCTGTTGTAGTCCAGGCTAGAGTGCAGTGGCACAATCTCGGCTCACTGCAGGCTCCGCCTCCCAGGTTCACACCATTCTCCTGCCTCAGCCTCCAGAGTAGCTGGGACTACAGGCGCCCGCCACCACCACGCCGGGCTAATTTTTTGTATTTTTAGTAGAGATGGGGTTTCACGGTGTTAGCCAGGATGGTCTCGATCTCCTGACCTCATGAGCCACCGCGCCCAGCCGAGCTTGTCAGTTTTTATAAAACTGCTCGCTTGGGGTTTTGCTGTGAATCGCATTCATTCTGTAAGTCAATGTGGAAAGGATGGATTCACAGTATTCAGTCTTCTAACCCATGAACACAGTGTTTCTCTTTATTTGTTAGGTGTTTAGTTTCTCTCAGCAGTGTTTTCTAGTCCCAATGTTGTATAGGTCTTGCATATCTTTTGTTAGATTATCTCTAAGAATTTCAGATTATTAAATGGTCTTTTAAAAATACCATTTTTTCTGCTGTATGGGAATATGCATATTGCTCCTTGCTAGCATGTAGAAAGAAATACAATTGCTTTTTTTTTTTTTAAAGTGAACCTCATCTTGTCATACAAATATTTTGTTTTTTTCCCTTATCTCTCAGGAGGGGACATTTAGGCTCTAGCAGCATCTGCTTTTATGAATAACTGGAATGTGATCTTCTGGCTGTGTTAGTTACTGACTGTATGAACTGGGGCAAGTGACTTCGCCTTCCTGTGCTGTCTTCTTTTCTGGGGTAGATGAAGGTAAGGCTTGACTCTTGTCTTCTCCTTTCTGGTTCATATTAGTATTTTCTTAACGTATAGCTCTTTTCATGTTACATTATTTGTATAACTTTTGAGTTTGGCTTTTTCCACTCAGCCTAATCATCTGGAGATTCATCCAAGTTGTTACATATTACATAGTTTGTTCAGTACTCCATCAAATACTCAACCATTGAAGGACGTTTGGATTATTTCTAGGTTTTGGCTAATACAAATAAAACTGCCATGTCATTCATATACAGGTGAATGTGAAAATTCACTTTATGTGAAAATAAGTTCTTCTGTCTTTGACATAAATGCCCAAGAGTGTGATTGCTGGTCATATGGTAATTGTTTAGTTTGATAAGAAACTGCCAAACTGTTTTCTGGAATGGCTGGCTGTACCATTTTATAATCTCATAAGCAGTGGAGGATGATCCAGTTTTTCCCATATCCTCACCATCTTTTTACAATGTAGCCATACTGGTAGATAGGTCGTTGTATCTCATTGTGATTTGAATTTATATTTTCCTCATGGCTAATTATGTTAACCATCTTTTCATGTGCTTGTTTCCTGTCCATATCTCCTCTGTGGTAAAATACGTCTTCATGCCCTTTTTTAATTGGCTGTTTTTTTCTGTTGAGTTTAGAGAGTTCATTATATATTCTAGATATTTCTAGTCCTTTGGCAGATGTGTGTTATACAAATGTTTTCTCCTGGTCTCTAGCTTGTCTTTTCATTTCCTTTCATAAAACAAAAGTGTTTAACTTTGATGAAGTCTAATTCATCAGTTTTTTCTTTTGTAGGTCATACTTTCGGTGTCGTCTATTTTGGCCTAGTGCTAGATCCTAAAGACCGTCTCTT
>NW_022313910.1:0-1409 GCF_002776525.5 Piliocolobus tephrosceles
CCTCGGCTGGAGTGCAGTGGTGCGATCTCAGGTCACTGCAACCTCCGCCTCCCGGGTTCAAGTGATTCTCCTGCCTCAGCCTCCCGAGGAGCTGGGATTACAGACGTGCACCATCATTCCCAGCTACTTTTTGTATTTTTTCACCATGTTGGCCAGGCTGATCTTGAATTCCTGACCTCCAGTGATCCTGCCACCTCGGCCTCCCAAAGTGCTGGGATTACAGGTGTAAGCCTCCACACCCAACCCTTTGGCTGCATTTCAATGTGGAAATCTAGACACCTGTGAGAGCCTCACTTCTCCACTGACAGCCACACTGGACAGTCTGCCCGGGCTGAGCCTTCCACTGAGGGGACGGTGTTAAATTAGGGTCACTTCTGTCCTCGGCCTCTCCTGGAAGTCATTCTACTATTTCCCAGCTCCCTCAGCGATGGGGAGGCTGGAGAGTAGAGAAGGGGCCGCCTCTCCTTGGAAATGGGCCATAGGAGAGTAATGACCAGCTGAGGATCGTACACCGGGCTGGATCCCTGTGTGGCCATCTTGAGCTGGATGAGCTATTTCTGGACTTAGAGACTCAGTTTCTTCCTCCTGGCGAACGAGTGAGCCCTGTGACAGTGTTCCCTTTGTTGGAACTTAGTGCGAAGCAGGAGGCCCTCAGAGTGTCCAGTGTGTGCCCACCTGTGGGATCCAGGCCTTGGTTTCCCAAGTTTTCCAGAAAGTTCCCTTCAAATGATTCTCTGGCCCAGCTCATGGGCCTGCCCATCCCCTTGTGTCCCTGCAGACGACTAAGCTACCGGAGAGCCGCGGGCACCCTGCCGAGCCCCCAGAGCCTCAAGAAGCCGCCCTGTGAGTAGATTGTCAGGGATGACACTCCGGGGAGGGCCCGGGGTTAGGATGAGGGAGGATTCAGGCTGGGAAGAAGCAGGCAGTGGGCTGGAGGGGGCATCAGGGGTCTTGTCTGAGCTCATGGACTCCAGAGGAAGGAGGGGGTGGGAAGTAGGAGGTGGCTGGAGTCACTGGAGAGGAGCTTGTATATTTGGAGTCCATAGATGATGCTGGGGGATATATTAACAACTTTCCCAAAATGATGTGCAGACGTGTGTGTGTGTTCACGCGTATGCATGTGCGTGTGAGGATCTACAGCTTTCGTTAGATTCCCAAGGGCTCTGACCCTGACAATGGAAGAAGCAGTAGCATTGGAAGGGAATGGAGAAGGCCGTGTGTGACCCGGTGCCTCTGGTAGGGCTGCCAGACTGGGCAAATACAAATAAAGGATGCCCAGTTGAAGCTTGAATTTCAGATAGATGACAGATTGGTTTATAGCATAAGTATGTTTTTATTTAGTTTTTATTATAGTATAAGTATGTCCTGTGCAATATTTGGGACATACTTACACTGAGAAGTTACTTGTT
>NW_022313912.1:0-5262 GCF_002776525.5 Piliocolobus tephrosceles
GGATTTTTATAAACATTTGCTCTAGAACAGGATTTTTACAGAAAATTGTAATCCTGCTGGCTATCCAGCATGCTAGGAGCATCTACTCCACTAATCTTAAATTTACCCTTTTTCACCAAGTCACATTTACACACCAAACTTGACAAATACCTCTGTAAAAATTTTCTTTTATCTTAAAATAGTAGCACTACACTGAGTTGTTTAAAAGTAAATGACTGATGAATTTACTAACAAAGGAGTGAACTTAATATTTTATAAGTGCCATTATTTCTATTAAAGCCAGTTTATGCTCCTTTTGCACTAAACTTAGCTCCCATAGTTCTTTGGACAATTGGAAGCATTAAATCTACCATCGAAGGATATGTGTTATGAGTGTGTATTTGTTTTGTGTATGTATGTATGCATGCATGTGTTTTTGTGCTCATGTGTATGTTGCCCATGTGCATGTCTTAGTGTATGCATGTGTGTTTTGCCTATGCGTATATACTTATACATGAATGTTTGTGCATGTGTGCTTGCATACATATACATTTACTTGCATATCTGTGCATATGTATATATTTGTTGGTATATGTGTCTTTATGTATGTGTATGTGAGTGCCTGTGCATGTGACTTTGTAGTACAGTAGAAAATACAGCTGAGAAAAAAACCTTGATAAAAATCAAAGCTCAGTGTTTAAACCATGTCCACATAGTTTCTATAGAAAATGGCTTTAGGATATACTAAATCATAGCTCTGACTAAATGGTGTGTGGCCCCAGAGCAGAGTCAGCAGAAGGGATGCAGGTGGTGTAGAAGCCATGCCCACTTCTAGCTGCTCATGAACCCCCACTTCATATGCTTCTGAATCCTGGGTTCTTTGGATACATTTATCTAGATTGAGATAATTTTCTTATTTTGGGAGCATATTAGTACATTTTTATACTGTTGTGAAGAAATACCCGAGACTAGGTAATTTATAAAGAAAAAGAGATTTAATGAACTCACAGTTTCATATGGCTGGGGAGGCCTCACAATCATTGCAGAAAGCAAAGAAAGAACAAAGGCACATCTTACATGGCAGCAGGCAAGAGAGAAGTGCGTTGTGAAGGAGGGGAAAAGCCCTTTATAAAATCATCAGATCTCATGAGAACTCACTCACTACCACAAGAACAGCATGGAGGTAACTGACACCATGATTCAATTACCTCCCACTATGTCCCGTCCCTCCCACAAGACATGGGGATTATGGGAATTACAGTTCAAGATGAGATTTGGGTGGGGACACAGCTAAACCATATTCAGGGACACTACATTTCTTGAGTAAATTCAAGTGGGTTGTCTACAATTTATTTTGATTCTTCATTTTACTTAAAACAAATGCACCCCTTTCCAGGACCATCCTGGTAAACATAGCCAGGTCTTGAGAAGTGCTTGTAAAACTGCATGAGGTTATTATGGGGGTGGGGTGGCTCATGACTCTATTGTAGGTTTATGGAATGCCAAGTGGCAGAAACCTAAGACTTTCCCTCGTTTTCTTAAGCCAGTAGAAGCAATTATAACATGACTCATTATGGCAGGAGTTCATATGTGTCCTTTTGTGCATGTGGGTGGGTCATGGGTTATTCAACATTTCAGCAAAATGTTTATAAAGTGCTGGGGGCTGGGCATGATAGAAGTGGTTGGCCTGGACGAAGGTGAGCACTTTTTTTTTTGAGGCGGAGTCTCGCTGTGTCGCCCAGGCTGGAGTGCAGTGGCCGGATCTCAGCTCACTGCAAGCTCCGCCTCCCAGGTTCCAGCCATTCTCCTGCCTCAGCCTCCCTAGTAGCTGGGACAACAGGTGCAGCCACGTTGCCCGGCTAGTTGTTTGTATTTTTAGTAGAGACGGGGTTTCACTGAGTTAGCCAGGATGGTCTTGATCTCCTGACCTCGTGATCCACCCACCTCAGCCTCCCAAAGTGCTGGGATTACAGGCTTGAGCCACCATGCCCGGCGAAGGTGAGTATTTTATCACTGGCATGATTTAGAATTGTTGGTGCATAGTGATAATAAAAAGCAGACAAGTTGTTTTTACTATTGTTTTAAAATTATCTACGGACCATGCACTTTCTTACCCCATTCCCCCAAGGCAGGCTTTCTCCACCATCCCCTCTACTTGGTAACATCCCTGCAAAACATTCAGCTAGAGCCAGCATTAGCAATGAGGAAAATTCACTATCTTACAAAAAGAAGTCTGGAGTCAGGTGTTTTCAGGATTGTTTTGGCAGCTTAAGGATTTCAAACGAGAGCAGGGATTTTTCTATCTTTCATTTCTCTCTCATCATCCTGGCTAAGTCAACAGATTATCTCTCATAACCCAAGATGGCATCAGGTAGAGACAAGGCAATGTCTGCTCCAAAAGGGAGTGTTTCTTCTCAATGTCTCTCTTTTTTTTTTTTTTTTTATTATACTTTAAGTTCTAGGGTCCATATTATAATGTGCAGGTTTGTTACATATGTATACTTGTGCCATGTTGGTGTGCTGCACCCATCAACTGGTCAGCACCCATCAACTAGTCATTTACATCAGGTATAACTCCTAATGCAATCCCTACCCCCTCCCCCCTGCCCATGATAGGCCCCGGTGTGTGATGTTCCCCTTCCCGAGTCCAAGTGATCTCATTGTTCAGTTCCCACCTATGAGTGAGAATATGTGGTGTTTGGTTTTCTGTTCTTGTGATGGTTTGCTAAGAATGATGGTTTCCAGCTGCATCCATGTCCCTACAAAGGACACGAACTCATCCTTTTTATGGCTGCATAGTATTCCATGGTGTATATGTGCCACATGTTCTTAATCCAGTCTGTCACTGATGGACATTTGGGTTGATTCCAAGTCTTTGCTATTGTGAATAGTGCCGCAATAAACATACGTGTGCATGTGTCTTTATAGCAGCATGATTTATAATCCTTTGGGTATATACCCAGTAATGGGATGGCTGGGTCATATGGTACATCTAGTTCTAGATCCTTGAGGAATCGCCATACTGTTTTCCATAATGGTTGAACTAGTTTACAATCCCACCAACAGTGTAAAAGTGTTCCTATTTCTCCACATCCTCTCCAGCACCTGTTGTTTCCTGACTTTTTAATAATTGCCATTCTAACTGGTGTGAGATGGTTATCTCATTGTGGTTTTGATTTGCATTTCTCTAATGGCCAGTGATGATGAGCATTTTTTCATGTGTCTGTTGGCTGTATGAATGTCTTCTTTTGAGAAATGTCTGTTCATATCCTTTCCCCACTTTTTGATGGGGTTGTTTGTTTTTTTCTTGTAAATTTGTTTGAGTTCTTTGTAGGTTCCGGATATTAGCCCTTTGTCAGATGAGTAGATTGCAAATATTTTCTCCCATTCTGTAGGTTGCCTGTTCACTCTGATGGTAGTTTCTTTTGCTGTGCAGAAGCTCTTTAGTTTAATTAGATCCCATTTGTCAAGTTTGGCTTTTGCTGCCATTGCTTTTGGTGTTTTAGACATGAAGTCCTTGCCCATGCCTATGTCCTGAATGGTACTACCTAGATTTTCTTCTAGGGTTTTTATGGTATTAGGTGTAACATTTAAGTCTCTAATCCATCTTGTATTAATTTTCATATAACGAGTAAGGAAAGGATCCAGTTTGAGCTTTCTACTTATGGCTAGCCAATTTTCCCAGCACCATTTATTAAATAGGGAATCCTTTCCCCATTTCTTGTTTTTGTCAGGTTTGTCAAAGATCAGATGGCTATAGATGTGTGGTATTATTTCTGAGGACTCTGTTCTGTTCCATTGGTCTATATCTCTGTTTTGATACCAATACCATGCTGTTTTGGTTACTGTGGCCTTGTAGTATAGTTTGAAGTCAGGTAGCATGATGCATCCACCTTTGTTCTTTTGACTTAGGATTGTCTTGGCAATGCAGGCTCTTTTTTGGTTCCATATGAACTTTAAAGCAGTTTTTTCCAATTCTGTGAAGAAACTCATTGGTAGCTTGATGGGGATGGCATTGAATCTATCAATAACCTTGGGCAGTATGGCCATTTTCACAATATTGATTCTTCCTATCCATGAGCATGGTATGTTCTTCCATTTGTTTGTGTCCTCTTTTATTTCACTGAGCCGTGGTTTGTGGTTCTCCTTGAAGAGGTCCTTTACATTCCTTGTAAGTTGGATTCCTAGGTATTTTATTCTCTTTGAAGCAATTGTGAATGGAAATTCATTCCTGATTTGGCTCTCTGTTTGTCTGTTACTGGTGTATAAGAATGCTTGTAATTTTTGCGCATTAATTTTCTATCCTGAGACTTTGCTGAAGTCGCTTATCAGCTTAAGGAGATTTTGGGCTGAGACGATGGGGTTTTCTAAATATACAATCATGTCATCTGCAAACAGGGACAATTTGACTTCTTCTTTTCCTAACTGGATACCCTTGATTTCTTTCTCTTGCCTGATTGCCCTAGCCAGAACTTCCAACAGTATGTTGAATAGGAGTGGTGAGAGAGGGCATCCCTGTCTTGTGCCAGTTTTCAAAGGGAATTTTTCCAGTTTTTGCCCATTCAGTATGATATTAGCTGTGGGTTTGTCACAAATAGCTCTTATTATTTTGAGGTACGTTCCATCAATACCGAATTTATTGAGCATCTTTAGCATGAAGGGCTGTTTTTTGTCAAAGGCCTTTTCTGCATCTATTGAGATAATCATGTGGTTCTTGTCTTTGATTCTGTTTATATGCTGGATTACGTTTATTGATTTGTGAATGTTGAACCAGCCTTGCATCCCAGGGATGAAGCCCACTTGATCATGGTGTATAAGCTTTTTGATGTGCTGCTGAATCTGGTTTGCCAGTATTTTATTGAGGATTTTTGCATCGATGTTCATCAGGGAGATTGGTCTAAAATTCTCTTTTTTTGTTGTGTCTCTGCCAGGCTTGGTATCAGGATGATGTTGGCCTCATAAAATGAGTTAGGGAGGATTCCCTCTTTTCCTATTGATCGGAATAGTTTCAGAAGTAATGGTACCAGCTTTTCCTTGTACCTCTGGTAGAATTCAGCTGTGAATCCATCTGGTCCTGGACTTTTTTTGGTTGGTAGGCTATTAATTATTGCCTCAATTACAGAGCCTGCTATTGGTCTATTCAGGGATTCAACTTCTTCCTGGTTTAGTCTTGGAAGAGTGTAAGTGTCCAGGAAATTATCCATTTCTTCTAGATTTTCTAGTTGATTTGCGTGGAGGTGTTTATAGTATTCTCTGATGGTAGTTTGTATTTCTGTGGGGTCG
>NW_022313913.1:0-8275 GCF_002776525.5 Piliocolobus tephrosceles
AAAACAGGTCACAGACTCACAGAGGAAACGTCACAGATCCACAGACGGAGAAAACACCACAGACCCATGGACGAAGGAAACAGACCACAGACGCACGGAGGGAAGAAAAGAGCCACAGACGCACGGAGGGAGGAAAAGCGCCACAGACGCACACATGGAGAAAACGCCACAGACGCAAGGACGAAGGAAACGCCACTGAGGCTCGGACGGAAGAAAGGCCACAGACGCATGGATGGAGGAAACGCGACAGAGGCACGCTTGGAGAAAACAGGCCAGAGACTCACGAATGGAGGAAACGCGCCACTGAGGCACACACGGA
This sequence comes from Piliocolobus tephrosceles, assembly GCF_002776525.5. Classification (NCBI taxonomy): domain Eukaryota; kingdom Metazoa; phylum Chordata; class Mammalia; order Primates; family Cercopithecidae; genus Piliocolobus; species Piliocolobus tephrosceles. The sequence continues at coordinate 320 of NW_022313913.1, forward strand.
GAAAATAGGCCACAGACGCACGAAGGGAGGAAACGCCACAGACGCACGAACGGAGGAAACAAGGCAGAGACGAGCACACTCCAGTGTGGAACATGGGACAGGAACATCCCGGCCATGCACCGTCCACTCCCACTAGGGACTTCCCACCCCAGAGCACTCAGGATGGCTGTGGAGCTCCTTCCACCCACCCCAGAGGTGAAGCTGGGGAGCGAGAGATGAGCAGGTTCAAGCCCATCAAATGCGGCTGCAATCCCTGTAGTAACTGGAGGTCACCATTAAACAGAAGGGCGCCTCACTTGGAATAAAAGCACTCTGCATAAAAGAACTCAAGATTGGCCGGAGACTGCTTAGAAACCATCACAATCATTCTTGTTAGTGACAGCGAAGCTTCAAGAGTGGTCACTTTTCCTGTAGAAACGCCACAGAGGTGATTCCTGGAACTCATTGAGAATATTTCTTTCCTGGAAACCAGACAACCAAGAGTTTAATAACGGGGTCTCTTGACCAGAAAGTTCAGATTTCTGATGAAACTAAACCCTGGCCAGCCTCCTGATTCTAGAAGATGCTATACAGAAAAACGAACTCAAAGGGGTTGCATTTCTTTTGTCATCCAAGACACATAAAAAAAAATTTAATATACAAAAATGTAGGAATTGTACAGTGACTACCCATGTATCTACTACCTGGATTACAGATTATATGTTAAATGTAAAGTTCTGAAGGTTCCCAGCTAAGGAAATGTACGGTGTAAACCTCTACCTGGTTAGAACCAAGGGGAATGGAATGAGCTTTTCCCGGCCTTGCTGCTCAGCTGGGAGGGGCTGCCACAGCTCAGCCACCCCACCCCAGAGCACCCAGGATGGCTGTGGAGTTCCTGCCACCCACTCCAGAGGTGAGGCTGGATCCCCAATCGTGGTGTTAAGAGTGAGCCAGCCGGGAGCGGTGGCTCAAATTTGTCATCCCAGCACTATGGGAGGCCGAGATGGGCGGATCACGAGGTCAAGAGATCGAGATCATCCTGACTAACATGGTGAAACTCCATTTCCACTAAAAAAAAAATACAAAAACCTAGCCGGGCGAGGTGGCCGGCGCCTGTAGTCCCAGCTACTTGGGAGGCTGAGGCAGGAGAATGGCATAAACCCGGAAGGCGGAGCTCACAGTGAGCTGAGATCTGGCCACCGCACTCCAGCCTGGGCAACACAGCGAGCCTCCGTCTCAAAAAACAAAACAAAACAAACAAAAAAAAAGAGTGAGCCAACCTTTAGAGGCCATGTGGTCTATACTTGAATAGAAAATGTTCCAGGAAACCAAGGATTCCAATGCCTGTGATGAATTCTTAACCATTTGAAACCCAGGCTCCTCATCTATATAAAGAGAACAATGCTCTCTCCTGGGAAAGCATTACAGAAGGACGGAAAAGGATCCACATGAGAGCAGCTGAAAACTACAAGGCACCTGCAATTATAAGATTTTTTCTATATCTTTGTTTTAAGGAATGTCAGCATTCTAAATATTGTACTTCATTCCACATCACCTTTCAGGAGCAAATCATAACGATCAAAACTATCAGCAGAATCCCTACCAGCTCAGTCACCGCGTGCTTCTTCTCCCTGCATGAGAATTCCAGCAGAACGATGGGACCAGCCAAGAATGGCTCCCTGCCATCATGTGCCCATACTCCTTCCCCAGGGAGCTATTCCTGTACTCATGGGGCATGGGAAACCTGGATAACGCCACCAGAAAGTCCTTGTTTGACTTACACACTTCCCAGAAGGGCTGGTTTTATCCAGAATCCGAACTGTGTCAAACACTAAACCTAAGAAATCAACAAGAAACCAAGGAAATGTAAGGCCATCTCCTGCCCGGGTGCATGGCTACTAGGGAAGAAAGAGGAAATCAGACATGAAAGGAAACTTGTAAGATATTCAGACCATCACTGGATGATTCCAGGAGCCCATTACAGATCATTGCTGTTCCTAATAACAGGAAAGAAATTCTAAACTTCCAACAGGCATGGTGAGTCCCTCACTTGCATGAAATCAAAATAATGCATTACTATCTTCAAAAGGACAAAAGAAAAACTCTACTTCCTCTTCATATTAATTTGTGTACAAATAATAACTTAAGTGAGAAAATCCTAACGTCTGGACTGTGATATCAATAGCAAAATAACCCCAAGCTTCCCAATTAAAAGATACGGACGGGCTGAGTGGATTTAAAACAAGAAAAACCAACTATATGCTGCCTACAAAAAACTCACTTCAGCTGTAAAGACACACATAGACTAAATGTGAAGGGATGGAAAAACATGTTCCACATTAATGGAACTCAAAAGTGAGCAAGAGTAGCTATATTTACTTCAGACAAATCACAATTTAAGTCAAAAACTGTAAAAAGGAGACAAAAAGTTAATTATGTAATAAAGAGATCAACATAGCAAGAGGATATAACAATTACGAGTATATGCACACCCAACAACAAAGCACCCAGATATATAAAGCAAATATTAGTAGATCTAAATAGAGAGAGAGGTCTGGCGTGGTGCCTCACGCCTGTAATCCCAGCAGTTTGGGGGGTGGAGGCAGGTGGATCACCTGAGGTCAGCAGTTCAAGACCAGCCTGGCCAACATGGTGAAACCCTGTCTCTACTAATACGAAAAATGAGCCCAGCATGGTGGCACATGCCTGTAATCCCAGCTACTTGGGATCCTCTCCTGAGGCAGGAGAATCACTTGAACTCAGGAGGTGGATGTTGCAATGAGTTGAGATTGCACCTCTGCACTCCAGCCTAGGCAACAATAGCAAAATTCCGTCTCAAATATATATACACACACATATATATACACACACACCAACACACACACACATATATATAGAGAGAGAGAGAGAGTGAGAGGGAGAGACCAACACAACAATAGTAGGGGCTTCAAAACCCCACTGTCAGCACTGGAGGTCATCTAGACAGAAAATAACAACAAAATATCAAGTTGAAAGTACAGTGTAGACCAAATGGACCTAACAGACATTTACAGAACATTTCATCCAACAGATACAAAATGCACATTCTTCTCCTCAGCACATGGAACATTCTCTAGAATCAACCACATGCTAGGCTACAAAAGAAGTCTCAATACATTTTTTTAAAATTGAAATAACATCCAGGATATTCTCAGACTGTAACAGAATAAAGCTATATATCAACACCAAGGAACAGTACTTCTCAAAAGAAGACATTTATGCAGCCAATAGACACATGAAAAAATGCTCATCATCACTCGCCATCAGAGAAATGCAAATCAAGACCACAATGAGATACCATCTCACACCAGTTAGAATGGCAATCATTAAAAAGTCAGGAAACAACAGGTGCTGGAGAGGATGTAGAGAAATAGGAACACATTTACACTGTTGGTGGGACTGTCAACTATTTCAACCATTGTGGAAGACAGTGTGGTGATTCCTCAAGGATCTAGAACTAGAAATACCATTTGACCCAGCAATCTTATTTCTGGGTATATACCCAAAGGATTATAAATCATGCTGCTATAAAGACACATGCACATGTATGTTTACTGCGGCACTACTCAGAATAGCAAAGACTTGGAACCAACCCAAATGTCCATCAATGACAGACTGGATTAAGAAAATGTGGCACATATACACCATGGCATACTGTGCAGCCATAAAAAAAGGATGAGTTCATGTCCTTTGTAGGGACATGGATGCAGCTGGAAACCATCATTCTCAGCAAACTATCATAAGGACAGAAAACCAAACACCGCACGTTCTCACTCGTAGGTGGGAAATGAATAGTGAGATCACTTGGACACAGGAAGGGGAACATCACACACCGGAGCCTGTTGTGTGAGGGGAGGGGGAAAGGATAGCATTAAGAGATATACCTAATGTAAATGACGAGTTAATGGGTGCAGCACGCCAACTTGGAACATGTATACATATGTAGCAAACCTGCACATTGTGCACATGTACCCTAGAACATAAAGTTTAATAAACAAACAAACAGAAAACAAATCAACAACAAGGAAGGGTCAATGAAGAAATTAAGAAGCAAATTAAAAAATTTCTTGAAATAATTGAAAACAGAAACACAACATATCAACGCCTATGGTATACAGCAAAAGCAGTATTAAGAGGAAAGTTTATAACAATAAACTACATTTAAAAAACACATGTAAAATAAACAACCTAACAATGAACTGCAATGAGCTAGAAGAGCAAGAACAAACCAAATCCAAAAGTGGTAGAAGAAAAGAAATAACAAAGATCAAAGATGAAGTAAATCATATTGAAACTAACAAATATGAAAGATGAAGAAAAAAATGTTGGTTTTTTGAAAAGATAAATAAAATAGACAAACCATTAACTACACTAAGAAGAAAAAAGAAATCCCAAATAAATAAAATTAGAAACAGAAAAGGAGAATTACATTTGATACCACAGAAATACAAGGGATCATTAGAGACTATTTTTAACAACTGTATGTCAACAGATTGGAAAACCTAGAGGAAATGGATCAATTCCTGGACATGTACAACTTACCAAGATGGAACCAAGAAGAAACGGAAATCCTAAACAGACCAATAATGAGTAACATGTATGACTATGTAATAATAAAAAGTCTCCCAACAAAGAAAGTCCCAGAACTAGGTGGCTTCACAGCTGAATTCCACACATTTTTATTTCAATTCTTCTCAAACTATTCCAAAAATATTGAAGAGGAGGGAATTCTGCCAAGTTCATTCTTCAAGGTCAGCATTACTCTGATACCAAAATAAGACAAAGACACAATAAAAAGAGAAAACTATACGTCACTACCCCTGATGAACACAGATGCAAAAATACTCAACAAAATACTAACAAACTGAATCGAACAGGAAATCAGAAAGATTATACACCATGATCAAGTGGGATTTACCCCAGGATGCAAGGATGGCTCAATAAACACAAATCAATAGACACACTACATCACATCAACAGAATTAAGGACAAAACCATATCATTTCGATAGATACAGAAAAAGCATTTGATAAAATTCAACGCTGCTTCATGATAAAAAGTCTCAACAAACTAGGCACTGAAGGAAACATACCTCAACACAATAAAGGCCATATGTGACAAACCCACAGCTAACATAATGGTGAACGGGGAAACACTAAGAGCTTTTTCTCTGACATCTGTAACAAGACAAGGACGCCCACTTGTGCCACTCCTATCCAACACAGCACTGAACGTCCTAGTCAAGAGCAGTTAGGCAAGAGAAAGAAATCAAGGGCACCCAAAGTGGAAAGGAGGAACTCTAATTGTCTGTTTTCAGACAATATGCTCGTATATATTAAAAAAAAAAAAAGACTCCAGCAAAAATCCTTTTGAACCGATAAACAAATTCAGTAAAGTTACAGAATACAAAATAAACATATAAAACTCAGTAACATTTCTATAGACTAACAATGAGCCAGTGGAAAAATAAATCAAGAAAGCAATCCAATTCAGCTACAAAAATATCAAATAAAAATAAAAATACCTCAGAAGAAGTCTAACCAAGAGGGTTAAAGATCTCTATGAGGAAAATGATATTCTACCTTCTGAAGGTAGAACACTGGAATCTAGAGACAGGAAAGGGCGGTGGGAAGGCAGAAAGGGAGAGGTTGGCTAATGGATCCAAAATTACATCTAGATAGTAAAAATGAGGTTTAGTGTGCTATAGCCTTGTAGGGTGACTATAGTTTATAATTTATTGTATATTTTCAAGCAGCTAGAAGAGAGGATTTTAAATATTCCCAGCATTCAGAAATCACAAATGTTTGAGAAGATGGACATGCTAATTACACTCATTTGCTAATTACACTGATAAACATGTATTGAAATATCACACTGTATCCCATGGATATGTACCATAACGTGTCCATTAAAAATAATAGTTGTTAAAAACCCAAGGGCCATTTCTCATTTGTCCTATGTCAATGTCGTGGTCCATTGGTGGAGACCTAGCCATTTGCAAGTAAGACTATAGTCACTTGAGCTGAAACCAAATGAATCGTCACAAAAACTACCACTGGCACCAAGTCTTCTTTCCAGAATTTCCTGCCCACAGCACTGCCACAGTCACTGTGGGCAGGAAAGACACACTAGCAACCAAGTTTCAACCCCAGCACAGTGGATGCTTTTATCTCTCTGGTTTGGAATAAGTGTGTGTTCATAACTTACATTTACTCCAACTGTCCCCTTGCTTAAATAGTTCCTTAAGGATGACTTCCTGTTCCTAAACTCCAACAGCTTCTGAGCATCCATTATATTCTCCAAAGTAAATAAAAAGAGAAAATGTGTTGAAAGCCTGATAATGTTCACTTAAGAATCCAGCACGATGTACCGCTTGAACTGGCCACTCCCCCTTGTTCCTTTACATGACTTTTAAAGTAACCCCAGTTATTACACATAACTGAAGCCATAATTTCTGCAATACCATTAGGTCCACAGAGGGTGGGACCAGGGGACTTCAAAGTCGGTCTCTGAATTTTTTTAAAAAAAGGAAAGCTTATGAGAGTAGGTAATGAAAATAAATATTCACACAACTCGAAACAGGGGATGGTGACACATAAAGCTCCAGCCTGGCACAGGTGTCCAGCCAGTGAGGGTGGGGACATAGACTCTTACGGTCCCCACAATCCCCCAGAAGTGCCACAGACATGTGGGTGACCTGAGACAGAGCCAGGCTCCGAATTCCAGGAGTTGTAGGGCTCTTGTGTACCCCACGTAGTCCCAGGGCACGACGATGCCCCACGTCACCAGTCCCGATGCAGAGCACAAGAATGTCCCATGTCACGAGCCCCCGCTGCAGAGCATAGCACGAAGGTGCCAGCCCAGCCTCCTACACACACTGGCCACCAAGGCACTGCCCTCCAGGAAGGAGGACCCCAGAGGTCGTGGCAGGGTGAGGTTCTGCTCTTCATCCCCGAGCCGAGGGGAAAGTCCCAGCAGACATTTGGGGAGCCTCTGCAGGTGGCTCTGGGACTCTGAGCAGAGGTTCAAAGATGTCCCCAGATACGCCACACTCAACCCTAAAACAGGCCATTCTTCCAGATATGCCCAGACTGGAAGCTACAGAGGCCATCCTTCCTAGCTTTCCTCTGGAAAAGGAGGCTTAAAAGACTATCGACTAAAAGGGGCCACCAGGAAGAGGGAAGTCCTATCTTTAGAAAAAGAAAGATTTTTTTTAAAAAAAAGAGGCATTGAGGCTCTGACCCATCTGAGCACAGAGTACGTGCTCGACAGCATCTGTCAGAGCAGAGCAAGCACACACATGCTCTCCATACCCTGTGCTCCCGGCCCCCGTGCTCCCCGCACCCATGTTCCCCGCACCCGTGCTCCTCACCCCTGTGCTCCTGACACCCGTGCTCCCCACACCCACGCTCCCCACACCCACGCTCCCCACACGTATCTATCCTCCCCATGCCTATGCTCCCTGCACCCGTGCTCCCCGCACTGTGTTCCCTGCGCCCATGGCTGCTCCTCGAGCTCATTAATCCTGACGGTCAGTTGATTAGCCCTGTTCAGCAGCTGGGGACACTGAGGTGCAGAGGGACGGGCTTGCTTACCCCGGACGATGCTGACAGTGTGGGCCCAGCCCAGTCCCAAAGCCACCAGGAGGAGGCTCCCGAGTGGGCAGGCGCGGAGGTACAGCCCAGAGAACGCCTGGGACCCTGGCAGAGACTCCTTAGGAAGGAAACAGAGAAAGGTCCACAGAGACTCAAGCTGTACAGAAGAAGGTCACCCACAAGTTCAAAATAGATGTTTGTACTTTATGGTCCCAGCGTGCTAAAAATCCAGCTCGCTCACACGAACGGCCTGACGTGAGCCGGGCCTCCTTCAGCACTGGGCTAAGCGAGAGCCGCACCTGCCCCTCTCCCGACAATAGCCGGCTCGGCAGCTGTTCTTCAA
>NW_022313914.1:0-1045 GCF_002776525.5 Piliocolobus tephrosceles
TTTTTCTCTACGTCCTCATCAACACTTATCTTCCATCTCTTTTTATGATAGCCCTAGTAAAATGTGTGAGGTGATATCTCAGTGTGGCTTTGATTTGCATTTCTCTGATAATTAGGAATGTTTATGATTTTTCATGTACCTGTTAGCCTTTGTATGCCTTAGGAAATGTCTATTCAGGTTCTTTGCTTATTTTTTTTTAATAAGCATATTTTTTTTTCTTATTTTTGAGTAGGTTGAGTTACTTATATATTATTATATGAGCCCCTTATCTGATGTATGGTTTAAAAATGTCATCCCATTTGTGGGTTCTCTTCATTCTATTATGGCTTTTTTCCTGTGGAAAAGCTTTTTAGTTTTATGCAATCTCATTTGTTGGTTTTTGCTTTTGTTGCCTGTGCTTTCAGAATAATCTACAGAAAATCACAGCTCAGGCCAATGTCAGGCAGTCTTCTTCTCTATCTCCTTGTGGTAGTTTTACATTTAAGTTTTTAATTTTGATTTGATGCTTGTATAAAGAGAAAAATAAAAGTCAAATTTTATTCTTCTGTATGTGGATAGTCAGTTTTTTCTATACCATTTGTTGAAAATAATTTTCTTTCTTCTTTGTGTATTTTTAGTTATTTTATCAAAAAATCGATTGACCACAGACATGCGGATTTATTTATAGGTTCTATATCCCTTTTCACTGTTCTACATGTCTCTTTTTATGCCACTGCTATGCTGTTTCAATTACTACAGCTTGGTCATATAGTTTGTAATTGGGTCGTCTGATGCCTCCAGCTTTGTTCTTTTTGTTCAAGATTGCTTTGGTTAGTTGGGGTCTTTTGTGGTTCCATACAAATTTCAGGAGTAATTTTTCTATTTCTGTGAACAATGACATTGGAATTTCATAGCGGTTACATTTAATCTGTAGATTGCTTTGGGTAGCATTGACACTTTTACAATACTAATTTTTGAATTCATCAATAAAGGATGTCTCTCCATTTATTCATGCTATTTTAATTTTGTCATCAATGTGCTATGTTTTCAGTGTGCAAATCTTTCA
>NW_022313915.1:0-742 GCF_002776525.5 Piliocolobus tephrosceles
AAATGTCCATCAATGATTGACTGCATGAAGAAATGTGGCACATATATGCCATGGAATACTATGCAGTCATAGAAAAGGATGAGTTCTTATCCTTTGCTGGGACATGGATGAAGCTGGAAACCATCATTCTCAGCAAACTAACACAGGAACAGAAAACCAAACACTGAATGTTCTCACTTATAAGTGGGAGTTGAACAATGAAAACACATGGACACAGGGAGGGGAACATCACACACTGGGCCCTGTCATGGGGTGGGGAGGCTAGGGGAGGGATAGCATTACGAAAAATACGCAATGTAGATGATGAGTTGATGGGTGCATCAAACCACTATAGCACATATATACCTATGTAACAAACCTGCATCTTCTGCACATGTATCCTAGAACTTAAAGCATAATAAAAAAAATTCATAAGCTTGACTTTATTAAAATTAAAAATGTCTACTCTGCAAAAAGACTGCAGAGGGAATGAAAATATGAGCCACACACTAAGAGAAAATACTTATGAAATATAGATTTGTTAAAGAACTGTTATCCAAAATACACAAAGAACTCTTAAAATTCAACAAGAAAACAACCAATTAAAAGCAGCCTAAAGATATTAATGGGAATCTCACCAAAGTAGATATATCAATGAACAGTGAGCGAATGAAAAAAACATATTACATGGACTTTGGATTATAATGATATGAAAATGTAGGGTTTTTGTTGTTGTTGTTGTTGTTTTTTTTTTTTTTTTTTT
>NW_022313915.1:842-26766 GCF_002776525.5 Piliocolobus tephrosceles
GTTGTTTTTTTTTTTTTTTTTTTTTTAGACGGAGTCTCGCTCTGTTGCCCAGGCTGGAGTGCAGTGGCCAGATCTCAGCTCACTTCAAGCTCCGACTCCTGGGTTTACACGATTCTCCTGCTTCAGCCTCCCGAGTAGCTGGGATTACAGGCGCCCGCCACCTCGCCCAGCTAGTTTTTTTGTATTTTTTAGTAGAGATGGGGTTTCACCGTGTTAGCCAGAATGGCCTCGATCTCCTGACCTCGTGATCCGCCCGTCTCGGCCTCCCAAAGTGCTGGGATTACAGGCTTGAGCCACTGCGCCCAGCCTAAAATGTAGGTTTTTCAATTGTAACTAATGTACCATTCTGGTAAATGATGCTGATAATGGAGTAAACTATGCTTCTGTGGGCTCAGGGATTATGTAGAAAAATAGTCATACCTTTCTATCAATGTAGCTGTGAACCTAAAATTCCTCTAAAAATAGTGTCTTAAAAAAATCTACTGGGTAGAAAATTTAGATTCTGTCTATAAAAAATCCGAATAGGATTAAATTTTATTCAGAATATGATTACATAAATGACAAAGGCATGTCATAGACAATATGATTTACTTGAGTTGGGAGAATATCACCATTGTCTTTTGAAATTCAGAGGTATTATATACATCGGCATGTTGGTAACTGGGCTTTGTGAAGAAGGTAGTATTTTCCTAAGATTAGTCATTGATGGAAAAACAGGGCATCCCTTTCTTCTGCAGAAAAAACAAACCCAGCCACTCTCAATAAATACAGATATGCTAGTAAATATATCTCTTAATCGATGACTTTCACGTTAATGAGAGCTAGTTCTGCTTTTTACTCTTAGGAGCTACAAGACTTTCAATTAGAGATATTAGTCATTTACAGCTCAACTGGGTAAAGAGTTGATTAGTGAGGCTAGAGAAAAAAATAGGAAGGCTGGATTGTGATGAAGGGATTTATCAAGTCTTTTAGAAGTGGTACTTTATTGAGATTAATGGGTGAGATCAGAACAGAACCCAGTGAAAAAAATGAATTACATAGTGGATAAAAAGTGTCAGATAAAAAAAGGAAGCCTAAATGTAAACCAACCAATAGTGAGAAGATTGAGTTTCTTTTTAATTATGTGATCAAAATGTCATGAGAATAGGAATAAAGGCTTGGAGTATCCTGCAGTGTTAAATTTCTGATGAGGAAAATATTTTGTATGTATAAATCCTACGTGGATAGCTTTAGATGGGCTGTATGTGTGTTTGGTACTGCTTCTGTCAATATTTATATTGAGCCATACTCAGACCCTGTACGTTACTACTTGATTCTCAGTTCTACCGTAGCCATTTAGTTCTCAGTCCTGGTGACAAATAAAATTAGAACAAAGATGGGCAAACATTGACAATAGCAGCAAGTAATAACTGATAGCTTGCCAAAGGGGCTATAAGAAATAAGATGCAGAGTTAAAAAATTATGTAATAATTCTAGGTTTTACATAATGGATATGAATATGTGAGCCTGATTTATCAAGATAAGTGGGACTGAGGTAAGATTTATTTAAAACTAGTGATATTGAAAACGTTAACTCATTTGGTGCAGTGGTGTGCACCTGTAGTCACAAGTACTGAGGATGATGAGGCAGGAGTACAACCTGTTCCCAGAAATTGGGGCCATGCCTGAGCAACATAGCGAGCCCCATCTGAAAGAAAAAAATAATTAAAAAAAGATAACCACCAAATATGTGGCAAATTTTTTTGGGGGGGTACACTTCCTTTTTCAACAGTGTTATGTTGTTGAGAAATAGCTGAAGTGAGTCAGAACTACTTATGCTGTTTCCTTAATATGTAAGGTTGAAAATGTTTCTTAACATCTTTGACACTCAATTTCAGTAACTGTAAAATGATACCTATATTATATATACACATATATCATTGATTTAATAGAATGATTAATAAAATACCCACTTATAACAAATATTCTCTATGTATGTAATGTATAATGCTGTCTCTTTATACACAGACACATACGTACTTAATGTGACATAGACATAGACTGATGTTCAATCAAGAGAAGCTAAAATTGCAGTTTTGATTAGTAGGTAAAGGAAAATATAAAGTTACATTTTTAGGTAGGTCTGATTTCAAATGCCAACTATTGACCCTTTTCACCTTTTCCATTACTAATTGGATAAAGACTCTTCAGATTTGATTGCTATACTGGGACCAACATTTAAAATGGAATTTTTGAAATATAATGAGAAAAAGAGTTCCTCATGTGTTTAAGCTTCGATAGCCACACATTTCATCACGCAGCAACTCAGAACTTATACAGTCAAATGCAGGTGGAATTATCAATGATACTGTTTCCTTTGTGCAAGAAGAAAACTGGTCTGACAAAAAAACAAAAACAGAAACAAACAAACAAAAAAAGAAAATGGAACAAAAAACACATTCAAATTCACCAATCAGAAAGCTGACATCATCTAAAGCAAATTAAATGCTTGTTTCTTGTAGCTTTCTTTAACTAATATCTCATTATTCTGATCTCAATTCCATTCCCTGAAGCCATGAGCCACTCTCTTGAGTTTCTTTTTTCTCAACAGGTGATGTAAGAATAACATGTGCAGAGATGTCTATCTGATGTCAATCATTTCATTGTAATAAAAAGTTTGTTTTCCCATTTTTATTTGATACGTGTGATGATGTATTCCTGGAATTGAAATGAACCTTCTTTATATTTTCTTTTATTAATAAAGATATCTATTGAAACACAGTCTAAAAGGTTTTTATAAAATGAAAACAAGGTGTCAAACCTATTACTTAGGCAAACCACTAACTTTTATGCAGATTAAAATTCAATACAGAATGCACATTTATTCATATTACACTGTGCCCATGAGGGAGAAATCAGTCTCTGCAATAAACAAAACTTTATGCCTTGTTGGAAAGCTCAAATCTCAAAAACCAAAGGCAACTTCACATTTTGTGACGCAGAACAAATACCGCAACCCCATTATGTATCTTTGGTATTCTACCCTGTTGGACAAATTCTGAGACTCTTTCATAGATCCTAAGTCTATCACCATAATTTTTTTTTGTTTCAACTGCATGATATCAATATCTCACTAAATAGCTATTGTTTCCTACTCTTGTCTGCAAGGTATACCTTTCTCTTTGTTAAGTATAGCATGGTCTCTCCTCTCTCAGTGTCCAAAAACTTCTCTTTCCTTGCTCACTAGGAGATAATTTCTTGGGGGTCTTTTTTATTATACTTGAAGTTCTGAAATACATTTGTGGAACTTGCAGGTTTGTAACACAGGTATACGCATGCCATGGTAGTTTGCTACACCCATCAACCCATCATCTGCATTAGGTATTTCACCTAATGCTACCACTCCCGTAGCCTCCCCACCCTTTGACAGGCTGTGGTGTGTGATGTTCCCCTCCCTGGGTCCATGTGTTCTCACTGTTCAGCTCCCACTTATGAGTGAGAACATGTGGTGTTTGGTTTTCTGTTCCTGTGTTAGTTTGCTGAGAATGATCATTTCCAGCTTCATCCATGTCCCTGCAAAGGACATGAACTCATCCTTTTCTATGGTTGCATATTATTCCATGGTGTGTATGTGCCACATTTTCTTTATCCAGTCAATCATTGATGGACATTTGGGTTGGTTCCAGGTCTTTGCTATTCTGAACAGTGCTGCAATAAACATACGTGTGCACGTGTCTTTATAGCAGAATGATTTGTAATCCTTTGAGTATATACCCAGTAATGGGATTGCTGAGTCTAGTGGTATTTCCGGTTCTAGATCCTTGAGGAGTCACCACACTGTCTTCCACAATGGTTGAATTAATTTACACTCCCACCAACTGTGTAAAAGGGTTTCTATTTCTCCACATCCTCTCTGGCATCTGTTGTTTCCTCACTTTTTAATGATCACCATTCTAACTGGCATGAGGTGGTATCTCATTGTGGTTTTGCGTTTCTCTAATGACAAGTGATGATCTTTTTTTCACGTTTGTTGATTGCATAAATGTCTTATATTGAGAAGTATCTGTTCATATTCTTCACCCACTTTTTGATGGGGTTGTTTTTTTCTTTTGAATTTGTTTAAATTATTTGTAGAGTCTGGGTATTCGCTCTTTGTCAGATGGACAGATTTCAAAAAATTTCTCCCATTCTGTAGGTTGCCTGTTCACTCTGATGATAGTTTCTTTTGCTATGCAAAAGGTCTTTAGTTTAATTAGATCCCATTTATCAATTTTGGCTTTTATTGCCATTGCTTTTGGTGTTTTAGTCATGAAGTCTTTGCCCATGCCTCTGTCTTGAATGGTATTACCTAGGTTTTCTTCTATGGTTTTTATGGTTTTAGGTCTTAATGGATTAAGTCTTTAATCCATCTTGAGTAAATTTTTGTAGAAGGTATAAGGAAGGGGTCCAGTTTCAGTTTTCTGCATATGGCTAAACTGTTTTAAAAACCAAGAAACTAATTTTGGAGATGATAAATAATTTATCACACACTATACAAGTGATAAAACCAGAACTTAAGGAAGCCCTGATTCTCAGAACCCCTGTTGGAACATCATGTTTCTCCTTTGATTAAAATACCCATTATATAGTTGTAGTGCTCTGTTCCAAGAAAATGTAATCTTCCAGGTAATTGGTCTGAAAGTTTCTTTGTAGAGCAAATGACTTTGTAGAGAAAATAGCTTTGAAAAGTCTGTTGAGGGGCAGAACTCGGAAAGCATGCTAAGGCAGAAAGAGAAAGACACCTAGCTCAATAAAGAAAAGAGGGAGGAAGCTAAAGAGCTTAGCAATGTCAGGGGGTAGGGTAAAGGGAGTGGGTGGTCCCTGGATGCTAGAAAGAATGAACAAAGATTTTAAGGAAAGTCTGTCTCCTGGAGTTGATGGTGGTATGAATATACGTTTTGTGCACAATCTATAGTAAATCTCAGATTGCGCTTTATTTTAAAGATGTTTTGTTTTTTTTAAAGAATGTGGAGAAATGCCAAGTACTGGTGCAAGGATAGACTACTACAACTGATGCCCACTGGGCATCGGCCTTTTGGTATCATACCCATCACAGAAATATGCTGAAAATAGGTGAAAAGAGAAAAGGCATAACTTCTGCTGTCAAGAAACTTAAAATGTAGTTGAAATATGGAATAAAACTTAGAATATGTATTTAATATTTTAACTGGCCAGACTGGGGTTATGTGAATAATGTAGATAGATCCATTAGGGCCCTTACAGGGATTTAAATACATTTTAATGATATGTAAATAATATTAATGCCAGTTTTTACCCAAAAAAAGTATAAGAGCAAAGATATAGATTTATAAAATATACAAAAATAGTTTCTCTTTTTTATGTTACTAGATAAATATGGATTCCACTTTGATTTGAGGCCACAAGAATCATTTTGCTAATATCACAAGCTAGGATTGCTACATGAGGCAAAAATACCTACAATTTAGCATATGAATAAGAAGTCTCAATTTGTGTCGAACTCTAGTTATTTTAATTAAATAGATTAATTCTGTTCTCAGAATCAATGTTAGCAATCGTGTGAACACAAGAAACAAAGGAAGTAAATGGTAAAATCTCTTCCTTCTATATTTTGCCATGAAAGAAACCAGGCCAGTGAAAGTGCTTTCTGGAGCTATCTAGATGCAGAGAATTTTCCAGCTGAGCCCTCTCTAATTGCATTCACAGAATAGGCATGATGTGTGACAGGCTTAGCAGCCTATCTCAATCTAAAGAATTCAGAGAAAAATAAAGCAGAAATCGAAAGAATAAAAACACAATGTAATTTTAACAGTGGGCTTACCTTTTTTTTTCCTAAAGTAATACACTCTAACATGTTCCACGGTAATAAGAACTATTTTGTATTCTTGTGTGTTCTATCATATTCTGTCATGAGAACTATTTTTCAGAGAATTATATCTAAAAGTATTGTTACATTTTTCTTTATCATTCTAATGGCAGAGATTATACTTCCAAGAACAGAACATTTTTCAAAAAAAAAATATATAATCATTTCTTTTGAGAAGGTCTCTAATGAGGGCAGTGTGTGAAGGGGGAGAAAGTATACATTCATTTTTGTGACAAATATTTTAATGCACAGAATATTATGGACCATTAATCCATTTGTATGACAGGCTTAGGCTGACTACCATGGGACCTTCGAAAATATCATACTCTATATTGGTTTCTTTCTCCAAAAGGACAATTATTCATCTGGTGGAATATGGAAGAATACAAATTGAAAGTAGAAATTTACTCTGCCAAACTACATATAGAAGAATTTCTCCAAGCAATTTCTGTAAACACCCATCTTTAAGCACTGTATGATACAATTGACATAATTAATTAGCTTTATGGGACTGTGCTAAAGAAGGAAATTAAAGTAACTATTCTGTTGAATGGTTTATTCTTGGATGTCACTCTCATTCCATCGATTCAGTTTAAGAAAATGAAACTGGATGATTATGAGGTGCCCAGCAACATGCAACATACGCCATAAGGCGGTTTTCTCCTATCTCAGTAAACAGAGCATACAATCGGGTTTTACACCGAGATGTTCCATTGCCCAGGGACGGGCAGGATTTTTAACCAGCAAGCTGTCTTCAGGCACTTGTTTAACAAAGACACATCCTGCACATCCCAAAATCCATTAAACCTTGAGTCACCACAGCACATGTCTCTTGTAAGGACAAGGTTGGGGGCAGGGTCACAGTTTAACAGCATCTCAAATACAGAACAAAATGGAGTCTCTTATATCTACTTCTTTCTATATAGACACAGTAGGCCGGGCGCAGTGGCTCAAGCCTGTAATCCCAGCACTTTGGGAGGCCAAGATGGGCAGATCACGAGGTCAGGAGATCGAGACCATCCTTGCTAACAAAATGAAACCCCGTCTCTACTAAAAAAAATAAAAAAAAAAAACAGCCGGGCAATGAGGCGGGCGCCTGTAGTCCCAGCTACTTGGGAGGCTGAGGCAGGAGAATGGCATAAGCCTGGGAGGCGGAGCTTGCAGTGAGCTGCAAAATTGGCTAGCCTTAAGTAGAAAGCTGAAACTGGATCCTTTCCTTACTCCTTATACGAAAATTAATTCAAGATGGATTCGAGACTTAAATATTAGACCTAAAACCATAAAAACCCAGAAGAAAACCTAGGTAATACCATTCGGCACGTAGGTATGGGCAAGGACTTCATGGCGAAAACATCAAAAGCAACGGCAACAAAAGGCAAAATTGACAAATGGGATCTAATTAAACTAAAGAGCTTTTGCACAGCAAAAGAAACTACCATCAGAGTGAACAGGCAACCTACAGAATGGGAGAAAATTTTTGCAATCTACTCATCTGACAAAGGGCTAATATCCAGAATCTATAAAGAACTCATTTAAATTTATAAGAAACAAACAACCCCATCAAAAAGTGGGCAAAGGATATGAACAGACACTTCTCAAAAGAAGACATTCATACAGCCAACAGACACATGAAAAAATGCTCATCATCACTCGCCATCGGAGAAATGCAAATCAAAACCACAATGAAATACCATCTCACACCAGTTAGAATGGCAATCATTAAAAAATCAGGAAACAACAGGTGCTGGAGACGCTGTGGAGAAATAAAAACACTTTTACACTGTTGGTGGGTCTGTAAACTACTTCAACCATTGGGGAAAACAGTGTGGCAATTCCTCAAGGATCTAGAACTAGAAATACCATTTGACCCAGTCATCCCATTACTGGGGATATACCCAAAGGATATAAGTCATGCTGCTATAAAGACACATGCACACATATTCTTATTGCGGCACTATTCACAATAACAAAGGCTTGGAATCAACCCAAATGTCCATCAGTGACAGACTGGATTAAGAAAATATGGCACATATACACCATGGAATACTATGCAGCCATAAAAAAGGATGAGTTTGTGTCCTTTGTAGGGACATGGATGCAGCTGGAAACCATCATTCTTAGCAAACTATCGCAAGAACAGAAAACCTACCACCACACGTTCTCACTCATAGGTGGGAAATGAACAATGAGATCACTTGGACACAGGAAAGGGATCATCACAAGCCAGGTCCTATTGTGAGGAGGGAGTAGGGGAAGGGATAGCATTAGGAGATATACCTAATGTAAATGACGAGTTAATGGGTACAGCACACCAACATGGCAAATGTATATATATGTAACAAACCTGCACGTTGTGCACATGTAACCTAGAACTTAAAATATAATAATAAATAATAATAATAATAAAAGATGCAGACCAGTATCTTACTGTGACCATGTGCTTTCATTTCTTGTGTGTAACTACCAGAAGTTATATCTTTTGTTAAGTACATACATTTAACTTTATATTATGAAATGATTCTCTGTATCCCTGGTAATCCTCTTTAATCTCAAGTCTACCTTATCTAATATTACTATAGCTACTCTTTTGGTTAGAGTTTGGATGACATATATTTTCTCATGTTTTTATTTTTCACCTACCTATATTTAATTGGGCTTTTTATATGCAACATGTGCTTTAATCCTTTTTAATTGAATCTCTACATATGTCATCAATTTCACAGCACGCTTTTCTATTTTTGCTTTAAAAGTCATTTTGCTTTCATGGCAGCAATAGCCAAAATTGACAAATGGGATCTCATTAAACTGAAGAGCTTCTGCACAGCAAAAGAAACTACCATCAGAGTTAACAGGCAACCTACAGAATGGGAGAAAATTTTTGCAATCTACTCATCTGACAAAGGGCTAATTTCCAGAATCTACAAAGAACTCAAACAAATATACAAGAAAAAAACAAACAACCCCATCCAAAAGTGGGCAAAGGATATGAACAGACATTTCTCAAAAGAAGACATTCATACAGCCAACAGACACATGAAAAAATGCTCATCATCACTGGCCATCAGAGAAATGCAAATCAAAACCACAATGAGATACCATCTCACACCAGTTAGAATGGCAATCATTAAAAAATCAGGAAACAACAGGTGTTGGAGAAGATGTGGAGAAATAGGAACACTTTTACACTGTTGGTGGGATTGTAAACTAGTTCAACCATTATGGAAAACAGTATGGCAATTCCTCAAGGATCTAGAACTAGATGTACCATATGACCCAGCCATCCCACTACTGGGTATATACCCAAAGGATTATAAATTATGCTACTACAAAGACACATGCACACGTATGTTTATTGCGGCACTATTCACAATAGCAAAGACTTGGAATCAACCCAAATGTCCATCAGTGACAGACTGGATTAAGAAAATGTGGCACATATACACCATGGAATACTATGCAGCCACAAAAAAGGATGAGTTTGCATTCTTTGTAGGGACACGGAAGCAGCTGGAAACCATCATTCTTAGCAAACTATCACAAGAAGAGAAAACCAAACACCGCATGTTCTCACTCATAGGTGGGAACTGAACAATGAGACCACTTGTACTCGGGAAGGGGAACATCACACACTGGTGCCTATCATGGGGGGGGGAGGGGGGAGGGATTGCATTGGGGAGTTATACCTGATATAAATGATGAATTGATGGGTGCTCACGAGTTGATGGGTGCAGCACACCAACATGGCACAGATATACATATGTAACAAACCTGCATGTTATGCACATGTACCCTAGAACTTAAAGTATAATTAAAAAAAAAAAAAAGTCATTTTGCTTTTGAGCATGTTAAATGATAAAATCATGCATTTATATTTATTTTTGTAGCCACCATTTTCAGGACTCTGCTTTCCATTTTGTTGATCCAGATTTCTGTTCTACTTAATTTTCCTGCTGCCTCATGGACTTCTTTACATATTGTAGTTTAGGCCTACTGTTGACGAGTTCTTTCAGTTTTGTAGGTCTCAAACAATCTTCATTATTCCTCATTTTTGAAAAATAAAGTATTTTTTTCTTTAAAGAATTTTAGGTTGACATTTGAATACTTTCTTTAAAGATATTACTGTACTGTTTTCTGCCTGTTTTTTGAATTGTGTCCAAAAATAAACTTTCTTTCTCCTTCCTTAATTTGCATTTTTCTGCATGTTGTATTTGTCTCCTCTCTAGATTAGAATGCACTATGGAGAAGTATCTTCATATTTCATGTGCTTTGGGTTAATTGGCATTCTTGGATCTGTAGATTCAAAGCCTTCATCAAATTTGAAGAAAGGATGACTGGTTTTCTTTAAATATTATTCTGTCCCCTTTTCTCCTTGGACTTTAATTACATATTTACCAGCTACAAGTTTTTCATTGGCTCCAGAAGTTGTGTTTACTATTTTTTTCCAGTCTTTTTCCTTTTTGTGTTTTATTTTGGATATTTTCTATTGCTATGTATTCAAGTTACCAAAACTTTTCTTCTGTAATATCTAATGTGCTGTTCATCACAATCAGTAGTTTTTAAAAGTTGAGGTAATTTAGATTTTAACCCTAGAATTGTTCAGACCTGGCTGAGCATGGTGGCTCACCCCTGTAATCGCAGCACTTTGGGAGGCTGAGATGGGCAGATCACAAGGTCAGATGGAGACCATCCTGGCTAACACAGTGAAAGGCCTGTCTCTACTAAAAAGACAAAAATCCGGGAGTGGTGGTGGGTGCCTGTAGTCCCAGCTACTCGGGAGCCTAAGGCAGGAAAATGGCGTGAACCCAAGAGGTGGAGCTTGCAGTGGGCCAAGATCGCGCCACTGTACTCCAGCCTGGGCAACAGAGTGAGACCCTTGTCTCAAAATAAATAAATAAAGACAGAATTGCTCAGATCCCAAAAAGTATCTGAGAAACCTGCCCAAAAAAAACAGTCTCATTGTATAAACATAGTAGGCAAAGAGTCAAAAAATCAGCTTAAAAGTAGCTTAGAGATAAGAGGCAGCACAAATCTCTACAGTTGTCCTGTTGCCACACATCTACAGCCATCTGATCTTTGACAAACCTGACAAAAACAAGAAATGGGGAAAGGACTCCCTATTTAATAAATGGGGCTGAGAAAATTGGCTAGCCATAAGCAGAAAGCTGAAACTGGATCCTTTCCTTACTCCTTACACGAAAATTAATTCAAGATGGATTAGAGACTTAAATGTTAGACCTAATACCATAAATACCCTAGAAGAAAACCTAGGTGGTACCATTCAGGACATAGGCATGGGCAAGGACTTCATGTCTAAAACACCAAAAGCAACGGCAGCAAAAGCCAAAATTGACAAATGGTATATGATCAAACTAAAGAGCTTCTGCACAGCAAAAGAAACTACCATCAGGGTGAACAGGCAACCTACAGAATGGGAGAAAATTTTTGCAATCTACTCATCTGACAAAGGGCTAATATCCAGAACCTACAAAGAACTCAAACAAATTTACAAGAAAAAAAACAAACAACCCCATCAAAAAGTGGGGAAAGGATATGAACAGACAATTCTCAAAAGAAGACATTCATACAGCCAACAGACACATGAAAAAATGCTCATCATAACTGGCCATCAGAGAAATGCAAATCAAAACAACAATGAGATACCATCTCACACCAGTTAGAATGGCAATCATGAAAAAGTCAGAAAACAACAGGTGCTGGAGAGGATGTGGAGAAATAGGAACACTTTTACACTGTTGGTGGGATTGTAAACTAGTTCAACCGTTATGGAAAACAGTATGGCGATTCCTCAAGGATCTAGATCTAGATGTACCATATGACCCAGCCGTCCCACTACTGGGTATATACCCAAAGGATTATAAATCATGCTGCTATAAAGACACATGCACACGTATGTTTATTGCGGCACTATTCACAATAGCAAAGACTTGGAATCAACCCAAATGTCCATCTGTGACAGACTGGATTAAGAAAATGTGGCACATATACACCATGGAATATTATGCAGCGATAAAAAAGGATGAGTTTGCATCCTTTGTAGGGACATGGATGCAGCTAGAAACCATCATTCTTAGCAAACTATCACAAGAACAGAAAACCAAGCACGGCATGTTCTCACTCATAGGTGGGAACTGAACAATGACATCACTTGTACTCGGGAAGGGGAACATCACACATCAGGGCCTAACATGGGGGGGGAGGGGGAAGGGATTGCATTGGGAGTTATACCTGATATAAATGATGAATTGATGGGTGCTGACGAGTTGATGGGTGCAGCACACCAACATGGCACAAGTATACATACGTAACAAACCTGCACATTATGCACATGTACCCTAGAACTTAAAGTATAACAATAAAATAAAATAAAATAAAGAAACTCATGGCCTCGCCACACTGAACTTGTTCAAGTCATTTGTTGTCGCTGTTGTTGTTTTTATGATTCTGGGTTTTTCTCATTTCGACTCATACTTTGTGACTGGATGTCAGGCATTTTGAACTTTATCTTATTGGCTTCTGGACATTTTTGCATTTCTATACATACTTTTGAGCTCTATTCTATGATATAGTTAATTGCTGGGTAACAGTTTGATCTTCTTTGTCTTGCTGCTAAAATTTGTTAGGTGGAACCAGAGCAGCATGTTGCCTAAAACTAATTTTTCACTCAATACTAAGGCAGAATCCTTATGACTACTTTATCCAATGCTTCTTGAATTATGAGATATTTTATTGTGGCTAATAAAAACAGAACTATTCATAACTTTAGGTCAGCACTAGATTTTTTTCCAATTCTTTTAGATGGTTATTTCCTCTCCCTTAGTTTCTTCACAACTGCACCTGTAAGTCTTTGCCTTAAGACTTGCGGTGACTCTGTACATTTCTCTAGAATTCTACGTGTAGCTCTCTCCTCTCTGTTACTCTGCCCTACTTACTATTGTCACCTTGGCCTTCCTGGGCTCTCAGCTTTATCTCTTCATCTTATGGCGACCACCAGGCTCCACCTGGGTGCCTCATCATGTCATGGTCTAAGAACTTCTCAGGTGCTAAGTTAGGTAATCATAAGGCTCACTTCATTTGTTTCCCACCTTGCAGAGATCACTGTCATCCATATTTTGATGTCCACTACCTTGAAAACCATTGTCTTGTGTATTTTCTATAATGTTTGATTTCATAAAGGTGGGTATTTTTTAATCTCTGGTGCTCCATGGTAGTCTAAAGAAGAAATCCCTTTACAATGGATTTTATTTCAAAAAAAAGTCCTCCTCTATAAAGTATTTTCTTCGTATATTAATCTTTTTTCCTAACACATGTACAAATTAGTATTTTCTTCAAAGGGGGTAATTGTTTATTTTGTATTTTTACAGACTGACATGATTTTGTCATTGCCATAGTCACCGTATTGCTAATTTAGAATCTAGTTTCTAGAATCCTCTTCCTTTCATCTTCTCTACTTGCCTCTGGTTAAAGACTACACACAGTACGAAAAATTCCTTTTATTGTCTCAAAACAAATATTCAGTCATTTTTGATATCCTACTTTTATTTCAGGTGAAGCAGTCTCTCTATATTGAGGAAGAGTCAATAAAGATGACTTTTGAATTATGAACTGAAATGCGTTACCCAGTGACACTCAGAAACTGGTTTCAGTTTCACCCTTTAGAGTTGCAAAGCACCTATGATACAGAAATTACCCCAAAGTTTTCTTCTTCGAAAGGCCACAGCTCTTCACCGTAAATATTCAAGCAAATAGGTGGTGACAATCTGTCAATATAGTAGGAATTATAGTGTTACGTAGTGGAGCAAATTCTCAGATTCAGTAGAAATTTCATCTGGATAAACTTTAAGAGTTTTTCAAATGCTGAGACTCTATGGTACTTATTTTCTGAGGCGTGCATAGAGTATAGGAGCCTTAGTCCTTTTATGTGCCAATCATACAAAGAAAAAATATCAAAATAAAAAAATTCACATTTTGACATTTTTATCCTAAAAGTTAATAGTGGTATAGTAGATGTATGTACATACATGTGTGTTTGTGTGTTTATATTTATATACACATGCACATATAACGTGTATTAATATATACATATGCATAAATGTATGCATGTATATTAATCTGAATTAAATAGCATTCGAACAAAATATTCTACATCTATTCTATGAAGAAAGTCATCAAATTGAATACTTGCTATTTTGTATATCCTTGACAATGGCGTTCTCAGGTAAGCTTTGTTTTTAAGCATATTTTTCAACATAGGCCTGATTAAATCCTGACGGGTGAGTAGATGATGGTCAAAGGAGACTGAGAAGAAAGTTATGTACTTAGAGGTAGTATAATAGCATGAACAAAAACATGAAAAAGCAAGAGGGTTTGAGAAACCATAGCCATTTTGTATTAATTGAATGATGAAGTGGGAAATGATTTTATGTTAGCATTGTACTTCTAGAACAATATTTTCAGCTTGTTCTGAACAATATGTTTACTCCTTGAAAGGAATAAACAAGTATATGGTAATGTCAACTCTGAGATGTTCTTAGGAGGCTGGAGACTGGTCTATCCAAATGAGAGTAATATTCTCTAGAAATGAAAGAGAGAACAACAAAGGTAAAATGTGAAAGGAACTGGAAAAATGACCTGAAGGAAAATGGCAGAGCTTTATCATGCAGATGAACATAAGAGAGAAAATATAAATTTATCTTATTAGATTTGACCCACGTATTTTTTTTTACTTTTTTCACTCAAGTTTCAGTGAACCTAAGTGAATAAAGATTTACAAATAACTTATTCCTCTGAGAAATGTCAGTGTACTCTGTAATAAAAGGGGACCACAGTCTAAATCAAAAGGTGCTTTATTACAGTGACCTCCATGTACTTTTATCTTCAAGTTTCTGCAATGCCATATTTTGATTGTATTTGAGTGTTAAAATGGAACTCATTCTGTCTCAGTTCAGCTGAGACTACAGAAAGAGGAGAATGGGAGCTTAGAACCCCTACATCCTAAAGCAAGCTGCTGCTAGACAACATATGTATTGCAAAGTGAGGCTATAAAACCTGCTTCTACTAGCATTAGCGGTCGTTCACCCCACCTGTAAAATGGTGGGGTGTGAAGAGTCCATAGAGAGTCCCTTTGGATAGCAAAATTGGAATTCTATGCATTTCCAAGCACTCTAACTTGCCATCCTCTCCATGGGGGAAGTGAGGAGGGCCTTTCCCACTCAAAACAAAGAAGCAAGCAAACAAACAACAACAATAAAACAGGACATCTATTCACCCTTTGGCGTTCTAATAGTGTTTACCTCTTACCACAAACTGTCTAAAGATGAAAATCATTCTGGAGCTGCACCTAAATAGCACTATAGAGAAAGAAGATTGAGCTGAATTTCCTACTACACCTAAGTAAAGGTGAAGAAAGCACATACTACTCCAAAGATCAGCATTATTAGTGGGAGAGAGTCAGCCTGGACTTTCTAATAGAGACCCTGCCAAAGAAAAGATGACCAGGAAAAAAGAAACGAACATTGAGAGAGCATGAGGGTGTGGGGTGGGAAGAGATGATAACTGCAGGAAGACTAGGGGCTGGCTAAGGGAAGGGAGTCTTCAATGCTTACCCAGAGAAGAAGAGAACAAGCCTGAGAATCATCTCTGAAAACAAATAAATAAAACCAAAAGACAAAATAGAAACTCTGGAGAGAAAGAAACAAAAATTATGTGCTTCCACTTTCTGCAGAATAAATAATTGCCAGATTATAAAGGCAGGCACATGACATGCTTTTCTCCTAGGAAGAGGATAACTAGGTGATAGGATAACACAGACCACACTCATCCTACACTACAGCATTCTAATACTGAGGATGTCCAAGGTAGGTGGCGTGTGTGGTGGTTAAAACTGTTAAAAATTAATTGAAGCAGAGAGAACTGCTTTTTTTATAAAAAATTACAATGGACATACATATTAACGTATGAAGTAAGAATGTGCTTGGGACAGCAAGGGACAGAAATAGGAGATGTGCTTGCAGATGCATTCAATGTCAGAAAAAGATCAAATCCAGACAGGTCTATAAAGGGACACAGGCAAAAATAACATTGATTTACAGAGGTAAAATAGCTAGGGATAAACCTAAATAGAAATGTGCAATACCTATGTGAAGAAACCTTTAAAATCATTTTAAAGGCCTCAAAGGAAGGCTTGAACAATGTTCTTGAAGAGGAAGGATAAATAATGAAAGGATGTCAACTCTAAGTTGTTAAATTTAGCATGATGCAAATAATAATACCAATAGTTTTTCTCACATCCTTTGAGGGAGAAAAAGGACTTGATAAAACAGTTTACTTGAAAAATCATACCAAGAGATGCAAACACCCAAGAAATTTTGAACAAGGAAAAGCAATGGCTAGCCATAATAGATATTAAAACATATTTCCCAATAACTAAGTAGGATTGACATAAATTTTATTGACATGAAATAATATTGTCTGTCTCTAGAAAGGTTAATAAGGAGAATAAGAAGTCCAAAAATAAGCCCAAATATATATAAGGATTGAATATATTTTATCGGGTTGTCTCAAGTCCTGTGGATAATTAACTGAATCATTAGGTCAGTGGTATTAGGAACACTGGGGGTTATTTGGAAAAATTTGAAGGTGGTGTCCTTCTTCTCTGTACATAATATCACAATGAATTCCAAGTGCATCACATATTCGAACATTAAAAAAATGAAAATCATAAAAATACATGAGAAAAACAGAGAATTACTTTATATCATTCCAGCTGCTGAGGCCTTTCTATGATTCAAAACATAGAGGCTATGAAAGGTTATTTTTTAAAGAATAAAGTCAACAGCATTAAAAATATCACATATATGAAGAAATACCATAACCTAAGCCCAAGAACAAATTAAAAGCTGAGAAAACATTTGCAACGTATATTGCAAAGGATTGAGAACTGCCAGAAATAACTAAGAAAAATATTAACAAATCCATAGAAAAATGAACACAGGGTATGAATAGGTAATTCAAATAAATGGAAATGTAAATACCTCTTAAATATTACAGCATGCTCAATCTCAATTTACTAAGAAAATACAAGTAATATAATGATATTTATTTTTCATCAATCCACATGACCAAAATATGTAAGTCCAGTAACACCATGTTATTGAGGTTGTATAGCAATATTGCCATTGGGAATACAAATTTGTAAAATTATCAAAAAGGAAAATTTGACTAACTCCCTTAGATGTATAAATTCAAAGGGTCTTTTAATCCAGTAATTCTAATTCCTCTATTTGGCTCTAGACAAATATTTTCACATATATGACATTATAAAATTAAACCTGCCCAACAGTGGAAGAGTTTTATTACACATTCATGTTTTCTAATCAATAGAAACGAAACAACCTTGACTTTATTTCACTATGAATAGTACGTCCTCAAAAAGTAGCTGTCCAAGAGAGCAGCAGTTCCAGAGAAGCCAAATACTTTGAACATGTAGCTATCTCTGACCTCCAGGATAATCAGCAGTTTGTAGGCAAACCACGTCTCATTGTATCTTTTTAGCATTTGGCAGAAGACCTTTTCAAATAGGTGTCCAACAATTGTTTGCTGATGAATAATAGGTGAAAGAACAAAGTGCATTAGCAATAAAGCTATTTTTGCCTCTCTATCTTTTCTAGCTGTATTTAGATTGAAAGCTATGTATTATTGGGAATTGTCTACTCCCACTGGAATATGAGTTCCTCAATGGGAGAGAGCCTCACAGAATTATTATCATTGTGTTTCAAGCACATAGAACATTGTCTTATACAAAGCAGACAACAAATATGGTTTAAGAGAGTGGAATAAATGAAGCAAACATCGTTTCATAGTCCATTAGGCACTGCCATATATTTTCCTTGATATACCTGCCTCTTAATTTCTGTTTAACTCCTGGTTACCATTGGCACTTTGGATAGACATTTTCTAATATCTGACTATTCCCATTTGGGCCAGTTTTACACTGATTCTTTTACTTAGAATATCCAATTATTTTTAGAAATTTAAAACTTAACAAAATATTTTGCCTCCATAAATAATATTTAATTGAGGATTCTTCCTGAAAACATGCAAATATAAATTTATTTTCCTTTTTAATTTGACATTAACAAAGCCAAGTGCATGTAGAGTAGTTTTAGTAACTACACAGGATTTATAAAAGCCATAGCTACTTGGGTGATGGTAGTAAAGTCACAAAGATAGAAATATTACTTTTGCAGATTAGAATAATTCAGGACATGAAAATTTCCCAGGCATAAAAATACATAAAAAAATGAAAAGATGTTCTCTAGAACAATAATAACTCTCTCTACTCGTGCCCTTCTATTCTGTATTTCAAGTGTCGTGTCTCTTTCTTTTGATCTTTCATTTATGGCTGAGTTACCTGATCTCTTAGTAAATTATTTAAAGACCCCACCAAATAGAACACGGGTTCTGTTAACAATAAAGATGTAGGGGCAGCCGGGATCAACACAAGGTCAAGCCTTTTCTGCCGGAGTTATGTTGGTCTCATATCTAGACAGTGTTATTGTCTCAAAGCCATTTTAGCAATGATTTGCTGGCCTTGTGGAGACCTTGTTAGGAGTACTGTATTTTAATGGCTACATTAAATTTGATTGTCCCATTATTTAAGGATCTGTCATATTTTGTCTCTCAAAAAATGACAGCTATTGGTGATTAAAGATGAGTCCAACTCCATCCCTTCAAGTCTTTTATTGAAGGATGGCTACTAAATAATAATTAATATTTAATAAAATAAACTGAATGATGAAAGTGCCTTTGAGCATGCTCTTCTTCATTCACTGTCCAACTACAATTTGTCACCTTCTAGTCAGAAAACCTCTGCCTTGTTCTGATCCACTCCCTTTGGAGTTGTAAACCACTGTTTCTTACTTTCGTAGCACCACGAGAATAACTATCAGAACAAATTACAATGTGTTATCATCATTGCTTAATTTGTAATATTCTATATGAAAAGTTTTTAAAGATAGGGATAGTATCTTTTACTTTTGTGTCTTTGAATCTACCACAGAATGTGGCAAATAAAAGCTAAAAACACAATTGTGAAAGGAATAAGCACATGAAAAAGATCTTTCAATTAAACCCAGAAGTGTGAACAAAAATATATAAAAATTGACGAATGCAAGGAATTATAATGAAAGTTGCAAGCTACTGTTAATAGTTAATTTAACGCTAAGCATGTTTTTATTGTTAATACATTTTAGTATCAATTTATTATTTACCTAATAGTTGTAGCTAAAATTATACTTTTATTTTAAGGAAACTAACTTCCTTAGGTTTATGCTGTCAAATCCCTTTAGCAGCCTGGAGTCTCTTATGTGTGGGTGCATGCTGTCAATTACCTGATAGTAATGGGTTCATCACTACACCCCAGCACCAGGTACAGTAGATGCAGTATTATCAATGAAGAAAAGCTCACTTCTATTAAGAACCTGTGTGTTTCTAACAACAGTTATGCTATCATTTATTAAATATACCTTATTAGCACATTTAACTTATAGGAATCCATATTCCTATAATTTAAAGAAAACAAAAAACAACTTCTCATTTTTACTGACGTATAGCATGTAGAGTAGTGTACAAACCATAAGCTTTCATGTCTATATGCCATCGAAAATATACACTTGTAAATGAGTAGGAAATTATCACCATCCCAGAAACTTCCCTTGTGACCCTCATCAATCTTGACTTCTTTCTCCTCCCCAAAACACTCCTATCCTGATATCTGACACATAGGATTCATATTTCCTTTATGTGAAAAGTGTATATGTGGGAGTATATTTATGTCATATTTTATGTCTTTATTTGTAGATAAAAGGTATGAAATTGCACCTTATGTATTATTTCATCTTTTATTATTGTGTATGAGATGCATCCATATTGTTCCATGTTATATGTAGGAGTAGTTTATTATCATGGCTGTAAAATCTTAGTAATTGAATATTCCACAATGTATGTACATAATTATTTTGTTTATGAACTTTTCATTTGTTTCCCATTTGGGCCTGTTATAAAAGCACTGTCATATACATTCTTATCCATATTTTTTGACACATATATACATATACGTATATTTCTGTTTGCTCTATATCAAGGAGAGAGAGTGTGTGTATATGTGTGTGTGTAAAAATGCATGTTTATCCATGCTAGAAAATGAATTGAAATTAAGAAGTAAATTAAGTAATGAAACATGAAGTAATCTTTCATATTGGTAAAACCTGAGGAAGAAATATATAAGCAATTCTAAGATTTACCATTCATTGATTAATAACTGAAAATCTGGCTAGATGACCTGGTGGATATTCTGTCATTGATATCAGGAAGAAATACAGAAACGAATAAGAAATAAATATTAATTTTAAAAGTGTAGAGAAACATAAAAGTATCTACGGAAGACTGTTTTACTGCTTCAGTGCTGGATTTATAATTTACCCCAAGATGAGAAATGGCTCTACTGTAGTCATTATGAAGGTTAAGCTTTCCACAAAAATTTTTAATTTACCCCCACAAAAAACCCAGCCTGTTATTGTGCAAACTTTACAGGTAAGAAAACTAAGTCTCAGTGAATGTAGGTAGAAAACTGAAATCAAAATGTATTAAGTCATAACTCACTGAAGCAAAAACTAACAACTACATCTACTCTGGGAAGGTGGGGGGCAAACTAGTGTCAGGATAAGAAAAAAATCTGAACTGTAATTGATGTATTGCCAGAGGCTAAATGGGGGAAAGCCTGAGAGTTAAATAAAACAATGTATTCAATCAAATGTTCTTGTGTGTGTGTGTGTGTGTGTGTGTGTGTATAGAGAGAGTATATAAGTTTGCTTACATACATGTGAGTAAAAGGAATGACAGCAATGATACAAGCGATGGGAGGGAGAAAATAGGATTATTTTGTCATTTGAAAGTACACACTATCCATTGGTCAGTATAGTGTTATGTGAAAGGGGGCTTGGATTATTCGTGAATGTATGTTGCAAACTATAGCAAACCCCTCAAAATGTTTTTAAAATCATACTTTGTATGCTAACGAATGAGAGAAAAATACAATTATGGAAACCACATAATTAAAATCACAAAAGTTAAAAAAACAGAAGACAAACTAGGAATAGGAACAAAGAACAAGGGCAAGAACAGAAAACAGTAACAAATATGGTAAATATTAATTCAAGTATATGAGTAATCACTTTGAATGTCAACGGTCTAGATGTTCCAAGGGAAAAATAAAAATTGTCAGAATAGGAAAAGACCAAACTACGTATTGTCTGTAAAAAACCCACTTAAAATATAAAGACATACGTAGATTAAAAACAAATGGATGAGGAAAGATATACCTTGCTAATACTAATTTTGGAAAATCAGCATAGGTATATTAATTTCAGACCAAGCAGGCTTCCAAGCAAATATAAAAATTAAAATAGGTAAAAAGTAATATTACATGATGATAAAGGGGTGGATTCTCAAAGAAGAAATGGCCACCCTTAATGTGTATGTGTCAAAGCATCAGAATATGCGAAGCAAAAACCATTAGAACTGTGAAAATTGGATAAATCTAATATTATAGTTGGAGACATCAACAAACCCTCTATCAGAAACAGACAGATCCAGCAGACAGAACATCAGTAAGGACACAGGCAAACTCAGTGAAACTATCAATCAACTGAATATAATTGACACCTATAGACAATTTCATCCAATAGCAGCAGAATATAAACTCTTCCCAAGCTAACACGGAAGGAACATTTATCAAGATAGGCCACATTCTGGTCCATAAAACATACTTTAACATATTTAAAAGAAGAGAAATCATAAAATGTCTTCTTCCAGACCACATGGAGTTAAACTAGGAATCAATAATAGCAAGATAACTGAAAAATTTTGACTCCCATAGAAATTAAACAATACACTTCTAAATAAAATATGAGTTGAAGAAATCTCAATAAAAATAATAAAACACTTTTGACTAGATAAAAACGGAAACACAATTTATCAAAATTATCCTGATTTCATTACTCCACATTGTATACATGTATCAAAATATCACACACACCCCCAAAATATGTGCAACTATTGTAAATCAATACAAATATAGGAATCAGCATAAGCGGTGCTTAGAGGAAATTTAGAGCATTGAATTCATATATTAGAAAAAAAAAGAAGAATCTAAAATCAGTCATTTAAGCTTCCCCCTTAGGAAATTAGGAAAAGTAAAGTGGATTAAATCCAATGTGTAACAGAGAGAAGCAATAACTATTAGAACAGTAACCAATAAAATTGAAAATAGGAAATCCACAGAAGAGAAAACCCATAAAATCACAACTTGTTCTTTTAGAAGATTGAAAAAATGAAAAAATAAAATGATAAGTTTTTGGCCAGGCTAAGTAAAATAGAGAAAAAACAAAAATTACTAATGTCAGAAATGAAAGAAGGAACATAATTAAAGATCTTATGGACATTTAAAGGATAAAAAAGAATAATATGAACAACTTTAGGTTCATACTCTTCTTTTTTTTTTTTTTTTTAAGATGGTGGCTCACTCTGTTTTTTAAGATGGTGGCTCACCATCACTTTTTTTAAGATGGTGGCACTCTGCACAGGCTAGAGTGCAGTGATGTGATTTCGGCTCACTGCAGTCTCCCCCTCCCAGGTTCAAGCGATTTTCTCACCTCAGTCTCCTGAGTAACTGGGATTACAGGCATGTGCTACCACGCTTGGCTAATTATTTTGTATATTTTAGAGATCAGGTTTCACCATGCTGGCCAGGCTGTTCTTGAACTCCCGACCTCAAGCAGTCCACCTGCCTCGTTCTCCCAATGTGCTGGGATTACAGGGGTGAGCCACCATGCCCATAGGCCCACATCTTTGATAACCTAGATGAAACGAGTCAGTTCCTTGGGGGCGGTGGTGGGGGGAACAATCTGCCAAAATTCACACAAGAAGAAATAGACAATTTGGATTGTCTTTTATCTATTTAAAATTGAATAAAAATTAATAACCTTCCAAACAGAAAGCACCAAGCCCAGTTTGGTTCACTAGTAAATCCTACCAAACATGTAAGGAAGAGATTATGCCAAGTTCTTTACAATTTATATTAGTAGAGGCAGAGGTAATACTCTAACTCATTCTTTGAGGCTTGCATCATACTAATACCAAAATCAGATAAAAAAGTTTTCCAGAAAAGAAAAATCACAGACCAATAACTCTCATAAACACAGATGCAAAAATCCTCAGCAAATTCTTAGCAAGTTGAATCCAACAAGGTATAAAAAGTATTACATACCAAGACCAAAAGGGGCATCCCACATATGCAAGACTCCTTCAGCATTCAAAAATCAATTAGCAGAATCCACCGTCAGAATACACTAAAAAAGAAAAACAACATGATCACATCAATAGATGCAGACAAAGCCTTTGACAAACTCCAACAACTATTTGTGTTTAAAAAAAGAAAAAACAACTCAGTGAACTATGAATAAGGGGGACTTCATCCAACTGATAAGGTATACCTACAGAAAACTCACAGCTAACACCACACTAAATGGTGAGAAACTAGAAGCATTTCCACTAAGATGAGAAACAAGACAAGTATGAGTCCTCTCACTACTCTTTTTCAATATTGTACCAGTAGTACTGGCTAACATAATAAGAGAAAAAAAATAAAGCGCATTGATTGGGAAGAAAGAAATAAAACTGTCTTGATTGTAGATGAGTCTAAACAATGTCAAAAATCTGAAAGAATCAGCAAAAATCTCCTGGAACTAATATACTTCCTAGAAACTTCATAGAAAGGTTAAAATATGAAAATCAACTTCTTTCCTATATACCAGCAATGAACAAGCGTAATTAAAAATTGAAAACACAAAACTATTTATATTAACATTAAAAAATGAAATAGTTATAATAAAATATGTATAAGATCTATATGAGGAAAACTATAAAATTCTGATCAAGGTAATCAAAGAATAACTAAATAAATGAAGAGATATTTCATGTTCACGGATAGGAAGATTCAATGTTGTCAAGTTCAGTTTTTCCAAAATTGGGCAATAAATTCAATTCAATTTTAATTAAAATCCTAGCAAGTTATTTTGTGTATAACAAACTGATTCCAAAATTTATATGTAGAGGCAAAGAGCCCAGAATAGTCAATCCATATTGAAAGTATATAGAATTGAAGGAATGAAAATCTTTACTTCAAGATTTACTATGAAACTCAGTAATCAAGAGATTGTAATAGTGGTGAAAAAATAGCTAAATAGATTAATGGAACAGAAAAAAGAGCCAAGAAATAGATCCACATAAACATAATCCACTGTTCTTTTTAATTTTATTTTAAAAAATTCATTTTAAGCTCCAGGGTGCATGTTCAGGATGTGCAGTCTCCTTACATAGGTAAACATGTGCCATGGTGGTTTGCTGCACCTTTCAACCCATCACTTCAGTATTAAGCCCAGCATGCATTAGCTATTTTTCCTAATGCTCTCCCTCCCACCACTGGTAAGTCTCAGTGTGTGATGTTCCCCTCCATATGTCCATGTGTTCTCGCGGTTCAGCTCTCACTTACAAGTGAGAATATGCAGTGTTTGGTATTCTATTCCTGCATTAGTTTGCTGAGGATAATGGGTTCCAGCTCCATCCACAATCTTACACGGGACATGATCTCTTTCCTTTTTATGGCTGCATACTCTTCCATGTTATATATGTACCACAATTTCTTTATCCAGTCTATCAGTGATGGGCATTTGGATTGATTCCATGTCTTTGCTATTGTGAATAATGCTGCAGTGAAATGGAATTGCTGGGTCAAATGGTATTTCTGGTTCTAGATCTTTGAGGAATCACCACACCATCTTCCACAATGGTTAAACTAATTTACATTCCCACCAACATTATAAAAGTATTTCTATTTCTCTGCAACCTCACCAGAATCTGTTGTTTCTTGAATTTTTAATAATCACCATTATGACTGGCATGAGGTAGTATCTTATTGTGGTTTTAATGTTCATTTATCTAATGATCAGTGATGTTGAGCTTTTTATTCATTTTTGTTGACCTCATGAATGTCTTCTTTTGAGAAGTGTCTGTTCATGTCCTTTGCCCACTTTTTAATGAATTTGCTTGTTTATTTTCTTGTAAATTTGTTCAAGTTCCTTAAAATTAACTCAGGATAGATTAAAGACTTAAATGTAAAACCCAAAACTATAAAATTCCTAGAAGAAAATCTAGGCGATACCATTCAGGACTTAGGAATGGGCAAAGATTTCATAATGAAATCACCAAAACCCATTGCAACAAAAGCAAAATTTGACCAATGGGATCTAATTAAATTAAAGAGGTTCTGCACAGCAAAATAAACTATCATCAGAGCAAACAGGCAACCTACAGGGTGGGAGATAAATTTTGCAATCTACCCATCTGACAAAGGTCTCATAATCAACTGATCTTTTATCATTCAGCAGAGCCAAGACCATGGAACAAAGGTAGTACTTTCAACAAGTAATACTGGAACAACTGGATATACACATGTCAAAAAATAAATCTAGACAGACTACAAGCTGTGCGTAAAAAGTAACTCAAAGTGATCACAGGCTTACATGTAAAATGCAAAACTATAAAACTACTAGAAGATAACACAGGAGAAAATATAGGTGATCTTGGGTTTGATGATTACATTTTAGACATGAAATCAAAGGCACAATCCCTGAAAGAATTGATAGGGTAGGGACTGGCAATTGGACTCGGAAAAGGGAACATCACACACCGGGGCCTATCATGGGGAGGGGGGAGGAGGGAGGGGGGAGGGATTGCATTGGGAATTATACCTGATATAAATGATGAATTGATGGGTGCTGACGAGTTGATGGGTGCAGCACACCAACATGGCACAAGTATACATATGTAACAAACCTGCACATTATGCACATGTACCCTAGAACTTAAAGTATCACTAAAATAAATAAGTAAGTAAATAAATAAATAAATAAATAAATAAATAAA
>NW_022313916.1:0-3442 GCF_002776525.5 Piliocolobus tephrosceles
CACCACTGTTACCACCACTGTTACCACCACTGTTACCACCACTGTTATTGTCACCATCCAATGGATCCCTTTTTTGTCTCTTTGTTTCTGAAACTTCTATATCACTTAAACATTCCGTTTCTCTTTTTTTTTTTTTTTTCATCGTCATTTTTTTTAAATGTAAAGAAATCGTAAATTTTTGTATTTCTATTCATTGATTCGTTTGATGCTAATTTTTCTATTTTGCTTTTTCTCCCTCTTTTGTTATTATTACTACATGACTTATGGATTTTGGAAAAAAAAGATAAAAAGGATGATTGTTTACTACTTACGGAGCTTACATCAGAACAATCACTGCCATTAGATTTTATACTTTTTCCATCATCGTCAGTTTGTAAAAGTTTTTTCGTCTTAGATTTATCAGAAATATTAATATTGTCACCATCAGTCTCGCCAACATTGTCACCACCATTCTTGCCAACATTGTCACCACCATTCTTGCCAACATTGTCACCACCATTCCTGCCAACATTGTCACCACCATTCTTGCCAACATTGTCACAACTGTTAATAACATCGGAATTTATGTTATTTTTATTATGTATATTTATAAATGTCTCATCACTTAGACCATTACATTTAATAGTAGAAGGTGAACTACTATTTGCATTACTACTAATAGTATTACATAAACCGTTTCTGTTTTTTGTTCATTCTGTTTTTCATTTTGCTCATCACTATTTGTAATTTTATCATAAGTTAGTTGCATTTTTTTATGTTGTTTTTTCTTGTTGTAACTCCCACAATGTATACAATTTTTGTGTTACATACAAATTGTTTATTTCAATATAATAATTAAGTTGATCCATACTTACGTCTGTGTTGACTAATATATCAGGTATACAACACATAGAACAGAATATATGAACAAAAATATTATTTTTTATTTGAGTAAAGGCACCTCCTCTCTCTAAACATATATAACATTTAATTGTACTATCAAATAAATATAAATAATTACTACCTAATGTTTTTTTTTCGTACTCACATCTATGACATAACCATTCATTATTATTAGAACCGCTTGAATTCTGAGCATTATAATTAAAACTATCATCTATTTTTTGTTCGGTATGTAACAATATTTATGAATATGCATATAACATCTACTACATTTTAACATAATGTTTCGAGTACATTTAAGTGTGTTTTCAATCTCGATAATGTTTATTTTGTCGTTACTTTTTTCGTTGTTTTTCTCATTACTTTTATCGCTACTTTTTTCGCTACTTTTTTCGTTACTTTTTTCGTTACTTTTTTCGTTACTTTTTTCGTTACTTTTTTCGTTACTTTTGTCATCGCTCATGTTTTTATTAAGGTTACCATTACCACTATTATCCTTATCATCAGTTGTTCCATTTTTTCGTACATTCACTAGTAGACCCTTTCTTCTTTTTATCTTTATCTTTGTCATTGTTACTGTTTTTATCTTCTTCAGTTGTTTTTGTTTCTACTTTGGTTGTTGTTATTACTCCTGTTTGTGTCTGATCTGTATTAATTACTAAAATATCACCATCTTGTGTTTTATTTCGACTGTTACATTTTATATCGTTTGTTTTTGAGTGTCGTTAGTGATAGTATTAATACCAACCACAACATCTTTTTTTATTTTATATTCTCCTTTAGTTTGTTTGTTTTTATCGTTTTTGTCATTTTTGTCGTTTTTATCGTTTTTGTCATTTTTGTCATTATATTTATCGTTTTTATCATTTTTGTCATTATATTTATCGTTTTTATCATTTTTGTCATTATTTTTATCGTTTTTGTCGTTGTTATTACCTACAGATTGAGTGTTATTATTTTCATCGTGTTCATTAACAGCTATACTACTGTTATAATCATCATTAAAACATACACAACAATAAGAAATTACAGGACTTATATTCAAATCTTTTGTATTTGAAA
Source organism: Piliocolobus tephrosceles (assembly GCF_002776525.5). Classification (NCBI taxonomy): domain Eukaryota; kingdom Metazoa; phylum Chordata; class Mammalia; order Primates; family Cercopithecidae; genus Piliocolobus; species Piliocolobus tephrosceles. The sequence continues at coordinate 1,945 of NW_022313916.1, forward strand.
ATGCACAAAATTTATCATTATCACTTGTAAAAGAATTAATTTTTTTATCAATTTTTTTTTGTTTTTTTCATTATAATTTGTACTACTATCTCCTGAACAATTAATACAGTTTTTATATCCACCATCATAACAAAAATCATAATCTAAACCAAAATTATTATTTTCACAACTGAACCCATAATTAATATCAGTAATGTTTATGGTATTATCACAACGAATGTTAAATAATTTATCATGCAAAGGACTCCCTGTAGATACATGTATATTTGCTTTTAAAAAAAACACCAAATTCGAATGGTGGAAGTTTATGTTTTTTATATTTATAAATATATTTATGCAAATCAAATATATTTTCAACAGGTTGTATAATTTTATTTTGATTAAAATTAGGTTTAGAACAATTGTTATTATTTGTATTATTAACTAAATTTATATTATAATAAAAAGAATATATAAGTTTACTCCATTTTTCACACATATAATATTTATAAATTATATCTTCCGTTTTTTTTATATCATCAATGATTCTAGAATCCATTTTATTTTCTTTTGCTATTCCTTTATATAATAATACACCAAAAAAACTTAACTGTTTTCTTATATTATTTTGATAAATAACAGTACTAATTAAATTTCTATTCACAAAACATGCATTGCGAACATAACTTTCTACTAGTTTATCACGCTCACATAACAGATCAAGTAAAATACTTTTATCGATTTGTATTATTCCCATATTAAGTGGTAGTTCATTCTCTTTTAGTGCGTCTACTTTATATTCTTCTATCACACCACTTGTAGTGGTTGTGTTTGTGTTTGTGTTTGTGGTAGTAGTTGTGTTTGTGGTAGTAGTTGTGTTTGTGTTTGTGTTTGTGTTTGTTATTGTGTTTGTGGTTGTAGTACTACCACTGACAGCACCAGCAACATCAACATCACCCGACTCGATCACAATTTCGACAGTTTCATTTTGTTCATCTTTTTTATTATTATTATCATTATATTCATTCAATATTTGATTTTTTTCCTGACCAATTTTGTTATTGTCATTAATCAAATTAATTTTACATTTATTTTTTACACCTTTTTTTCTACCTCTTTTTTTTAATTTTTTTTTTAATGTATTTTTTTTTAATTCACCATCTTCTGTTTCATTTTGACTATCACCACCAGTTAATGTATCCTTTACTACAGGTTCATTGGGATCACAAATTTGTTTGTTTATATCCAATGTAATTTCATTTGTTTGTGTTTCTTTCTTTGGTATATCCGTTTTTTTTCTACCTGAACATCGGCTGACATGTTATTAAGATTTGTAATGGTAGTATCAGTAATGGTAGTACTACCGTCTTTTACGATACTACTATTATCATTATATAGGGTACCTCCTTCATTGTTAATAGAACCATGCTGAACGTTAATACCTTCTGTTTTAATTTTAATATTATTATTAATATTATTATTATTATTATTATTATTATTATTATTATTATTATTATTA
>NW_022313916.1:3452-4614 GCF_002776525.5 Piliocolobus tephrosceles
TTATTATTATTATTATTATTATTATTATTATTATTATTATTATTATTGTAACTAGCATCTTGCTTTTGTAACAACATAGTCGAACTATTTTTTTCCTTTTTATTCAAACTATCATCCGTTTTGACATTATTTATATTCAGTTTGTTGTTTTCAAACTTATTTAATGTATTTATATTATTTTTATCATGCTGTAAATTTTGTAATGTATTACTTAATTGATCATTAATTGGGTTGGTATATTCTTGTTTTATTGTTTCACTGACAATATTAACAGTTGTATTATTACCACTTGTTTTTGAAACAGAATTAGAAGGATGACAAATGTTTTGAGTAATAGTAACATTATCGATTGTATTATTTTTTTTCATTTTTTTTATTTTCTTTTTTTTAGTAACTAAATTAATATTACAATTTAGGTTAGTAGTATTTGTAATTATGTCTGTACATGTAGACGATCTACTTGTAATATCATTTTTCTGTTTTTCCTCATGGTTATTTTTTACAATTTTCCTATTTTTATTTTTTCTAATATTATTTACTGTAGAAGAATCATCTGAAAAACCAGAACTTGATCCTGCATCTACATTCGATTCAGAACCCAATTCTTTTTTTATATTATTTTGTGAATAAAATTTATATTGTGTTATATATTTTTGTATTTTTAATAAAAAATAAAATTTTTCAAATACGTTATATACAGAAGGATTATCTGACCAAACCTGACTATTATCAACAATTATAGTTTTACTATTACCATTATTTGTATTGTTATGTTTTAACATCAGGTCATTATTTTCATTAATATAGCTCGCACCACCTGATAAACCTGATAAACCTGATAAACCTGACAAACCTGACAAACCTGATGATACTAATTTAAAAAAGTCACTATTGTCTACTTTTGCATTTTTATTAAAAACTAATGCATTAAACAAATTAAAGTCTGTTTCTTGCTCATTGTTATTAAAACTAGGTTCATTTTTTATGTGTGTATTTAGGTCTACATTTATATAAGAATTAAGTTCTTTTTTATTTATTACTGGTGATAAATATATGGACCTCTTCAGTTGTGTTTTTGCATTCGTAAGATCGCAATTAGAATCTTTGTTATTCCCACCACTATCCATTTTATTTCTACCACTATCCATTTTATTTCTACCAC
>NW_022313917.1:0-4562 GCF_002776525.5 Piliocolobus tephrosceles
AATATGGAATTGAGTAGAATGGAATGGTATATGGAATGGAATGGATGAGAATACGGAATGGAATGAAATATGGAATGTAATGGAATGGAATATGGAGTGGAAAGGAGTGGAATGGAATATAGAATGGAATGAAACAGAATGGAATAAAATGGAATATGCAATGGAATGGAAAGGAATAGGGAATGGCATGGAATAAGGAATGAAAGGAAATAAAATGGAAAGGAATGGAGTTGAATATGGAAAGGAATGGAACATGGAACAGAATGGATGGAACGCAATAGAATGTAATGGAATGGAACGGCATATGGATTGGAATGGTATATGGAATGGAATGGAATGGAATGCAATGGAATATGGAATGGAAGAGAATGGAATGGAGTGGAAAATGGAATGAAATGGAATGTTACGGAAAGGAATGGAATGAAATGGAGTCGAATGTGAAATGGAATGGACAGTGGAATGGAACAGAATATGGAAGGCAATGGAATGGATTTGAATGGAATGGAATATGAAATTTAAAGGAATATGGAATGGAATGTAATATGGAATGGATCGGAATATAAAATGGAGTAGAATGGAATGGCATATCGAATGGAATGGCATTTGGAATGTAATGTAATATGGTATGGAATGGAATGGAATAGAATATGGAATAGAATGGTATATGGAATGGAATGGAATGGGATATGGAATGGAAAGGAAAAGAATGGAATATAGAATGGAATGAAATGGAATGGAATGAAATGGAATATATAATGGAATGGAAAGGAATATGGAATGGCATGGATTAAGGAATGAAATGAAATGGAATGGAAAGGAATGGAGTTCAGTATGTAATGGAATGGAATATGGAACATAATGGATGGAACGCAATGGAATGGAATGGAATGGAACGGAATGGAATGAATGGCATATGCATTGGAATGGCATATGGAATAAAATGGAATGGAATGGAATGGAATGGAATATGGAAGGAAGAGACTGGAATGGATTGGAAAAAGGAACGGAGTGGATTGGAAAGAAATGGAATGGAATGAAATGAAGTCGAATATGAAATGGAATAGAAAGTGGAATGGAACAGAATATGGAAGGCAATTGAATGGATTTGAATGGAATGGAATACGGAATTTAACGGAATATGGAATGAAATGTAATATAGAATGGATCGGAATATGGAATGGAGTAGAGTGGAATGGTATATGGAATGGAATGGTATATGGAATGGAATAGAATATGGAATGGAATGGAAAGGAATGGAATATGAAATGGAATGAAATATTTAATGGAATGGAATGGAATATGGAATTGAAAGGAATCGAATGCAATATAGCATGGAATGGACTGGAATGGAATGGAATTGAATGAAATGGAGTGAAATGCAATATGAATAGGAATGGAAGGGAATATGGAATGGAATGGAATAAGGAATGGAATGAAATGGAATGGAAAAGAATGGAGTTGACTATGGAATGGAATGGAATATGGAACGGAATGGATGGAATGCAAAGGAATGGAATGGAATGGAACGGAATGGAAAGGAATGGAATATAGATTGGAATGGAATATGGAATGGAATGGAATGGAATGGAATGGAATGGAATATGGAATGCAAGATAATGGAATGGTGGTGAATATGGAACGAAATGGAATGGAACGGAATGGAAAGGACTGGAATGGAGTGGAATATGGAACAGAATAGAAATTGGAATTGAATAGAATATGGAATGCAATGAAATGGATTTGAATGGAATGGAATGTGGAATTCAACGGAATATGGAATAGAATGTAATACAGAATGGATCGGAATATGGACTGGAGTAGAAAGGAACGGTATATGGTATAGAATGGCATATGGAATGGAATGGAATGGAATGAAATAAAATAAGGAATGGAATTGCATGGAATATGGAGCAGAATGGAATACGGGATGAAATATAATGTAATCTGTTGGAAAGAAATGGAATATGGAATGGAATGGGGTATGGAATGGAATGGAATATTGAAAGGAATGGAAAATGAAATGAAATGGAATGGAATGGAATGAAAGAGAATGGAATGGACACGAAAGGAATATGGAATGGAATGGAACACGGAATGGATGAAATATGGAATGGAATGAAATGGAATATGTAATGGAATGAAATGCAACACGGAATGGACTGAAATTTGGAATTGGATGGAATATGGAATGGAATGGAATGGAATGGAATATGGAATTCAATGGTATATGGAATGGAATGATATGTAATGGAATGGAATATGGAATGGAATGGAATATAGAATGCAATGGAATAGGGAGTGGAATGGAAGTGAGCGGACCGGAAAGTAACAGAATGGAAAGGAATATGAAATGGAATGTAAGGGAACAGAGTGGAATGGAATGAAATGGTATATGGAATGCAATTTAATATGAAAGGAATGGAGTGCAATGGAATATGGAATGGAATAGAATATGGAATGGAATGAAAGGGAAAATGGAATGGAAGGGAATGGAATGGATTAGAATGAAATGAAAAGGAATGGAATATGGAATGGAATATGAAATGGAATTGAATGGAATTGAATGGAATATGAAATGGAAAAGAATGGAATGGAATGGAAAATGTTATGGAATGTATTAGAATGGAAAAGGATATGAAAAGGAATAGAATGGAATTGAATATGGAATGGAATGGAATGGAATGGAATAAGAATTGGAATAGAATGGAATATGGAACGGAATGGACTGGAATTGAAGGGAATACATGGGAATGGTATATGGAGTGGAATGCAATGGAATGGAAAGGAATGGAATGGAATATGAAGTATGGAATAGAATGGAATATGTAATGGAATGAAATATGGAATGGAATGGAAAGGAATGGAATGGAATGGAATATAGAATGGAATGGAATGGAATGGAATATAGAAAGGAATGGAATGGAATGTGAAGTATGGAATAGAGTGGAATATGTAATGGAATGAAATACGGAATGGAATGGAAAGGAATGGAATGGAATATAATAAGGAATATATATGGAAAGGAATGGAATGGAATATAATAAGGAAAGGAAAGGAATATAATGGAATATGGAATGGAATGTAATAGAAGGGAATAAAATGGAATGGATATGAATTGAATGGAATGGAATGATATGTGGAATAGAAAGAATGGAATAGAATGGAGTTGAATGGAATATGAAATGGAATGGAATATGGAATGGAATATGGAAGGGAATAGAATGGAATGAAAAGGATTGAAATGTAACGGAAGAAGAAATGGAATGGAATGGAATGGAACAGAATAGAATGCAATGGAAAGGAATATGGTAAGGAATGTAGTGAGGAATGGAATGGAATACGGAATGGAATGGAATATGGAATGGAATGGAATGGAATGGAAGATGGAATGGAATGGAATATGGAATTAAATGGAATCGAAAAGAATATGGAATGGAATGGTATGGAATATGGAATTGAATGGAATATGGTATGGAATGGAAGGGAAACGTAAGTGGAATGGAATGGAATATGGGAAGAAATGGAATGGAATGAATATAACCGAATGGAACATAAAATGGAATGGAAGGGAATGGAATGCAATATGGAAAGGAATGGAATGGAATATGGAATGGAATGGAATACGGAATGGAATAGAATGGAAAGGAGTATGGAATGGAATGGAAGGGAATGGAATGGAATATGAAATGGAATGAGAAGAAGTGGAATGGAACGGAATATGGGAGGTAATGGAAAATAGAATGGAAGTGAATATGCAACGGAATGAAACAGATCGGAACGGATCGGTATGGAAAGCAATACGAAACAGAATGGACGGAGAGAGCATGGAATGGCATGCAATGGAATACAGAATGGATGGAATATGGAATGGAATTGAATGGAATATGGAATGGAATGGAAAATGGAATGGAATGGAATATGGAATTGAAAGGTATGTGGAATGGAATGGAATATGGAATTGAAAGGAATATGGAAAGGAAAGGAAGGGAATGGAATATGAAATTGAATGGAATACGGACTGGAATAGAATATGGAATTGAATGGAATGGAATATGGAATGGAATATGGAATGGAATGGAATATGGAATGGAATGGAATATGGAATGGAATGCAATACGGAATAGAGTCGAATATGAAATGGATTGGAATATGGAATGGAATGGAATATAGAATAGATTGGAACACGGAATGAAATGAAATATGGAATGGAATGGACGGGAATGTAGAATGGAATTAACTGGAATGGAACGGAATATTGAATGAAATAGAATAAGGAATGGAATGGAAAGCAATTGAATGGAAAGGAATGGAATGGAATAAGGAATGGAATTAAATGAAATATGGAATAGAATGGAATGGAATGAAATGGAAGGGTATATAGTATGGAATGGAATATGGAATTGAATGCAATTTAATGGAATGGAACGGAATGGAATGGGACGGAATAACAATGGAAAGGAATGGAATGGAATGGAATATGGAATGGAATGCAATATGGAATAGAATGGAATGGAATGGAATGGAACCAAATGGAAAGGAATAGAATATGAAATGGAATGGAA
>NW_022313918.1:0-7499 GCF_002776525.5 Piliocolobus tephrosceles
ATGCATTTTTCTGGCTGAGTGAATCTGGATTTTGTTTACATGAGATGACATAAACAAATGAGGTAGAGGAATAATGCAGGAAAGCTGCATTTTATATAAGACAACATAGGCAAAATGGGGCAGGGAAACAAGCGGATATGCATTTGTGTCTGGTGAACTGGGGATGACTGCACCTGCAAAGACAAGCTATCAGTTTGCATTGCCATGGTGTCATTTTAACAGCTCATGAGGAATTTCCTTGTGGGCAAAATATGGGGGAGGCATGTAGCTTTTCCTCTTGTAGCCATATTATTTAGGAACCAGAAGGGGGAGGCAGGTTTGTGTGACCCTGTTCCCAGCTTGATTTCTCCCTTTGGTTAAATGAGTTTGAGTTGCCAAAATTTAATTCCCTTTCACACAAGTAACACTGGAAAGATTTCAACTGGGCTCTACCACTGAATGGTTGGTCTAGGATTCAAAGGTGGTGAAATGAATGTATAGATGTATGTTGGTAAATCATTAAGAGCTTTTAATCTTAGTCCCTAAAGGAGAACTCTCTCATTCTGGAGGATCCCTTTGAATGTAATGATTTGGGAGAAGACTGCACTCACAGTTCCACAATGACTCAGTGTTTGTTAACTCAGAGTGGAAAGAAACCCCATGTCAGCAAACAGTGTGGAAAATCCCTTAGTAATCAGTTGTCCCCTAAACCACATAGACAAATTCATACTAAAGGTAAATCGTATCAATGTAACATATGTGAAAAGGCCTATACTAATTGCTGTCACCTTAGATGGCACAAGATGACTTACACCGGAGAGAGGCCACCTGCATGTCATCTATGTGGAAAATCCTTCACTCAGTGTTCTCACCTTAGAAGACATGAGAAAACTCACACGGGAGAGAGACTGTATAAGTATCATCAGTGTGGGAAAGGCTTTATTCAATCCTTTAACCCTCAAAGACATGAGAGAACTCACCTTGGATGAAAGCGTTATAACTGTAATAAAAGTGGGAAAGTCTTTAGTCAAAGCTCTGGCTTTACAGGACACACAAGAATTCACACTGAAGAGAAACCACATGCTTGTCTTCTATGTGGGAAAGCCTTCAGTCTATCTTCTGACCTTAGATGATATGAGAGAACATGCACTGGAGAAAAGCCATATGAATGCCATTTATGTGGGAAAGCCTTCAGTCAATGTACTAATCTTAAATAACATCAGAAAATTCACCCTGGAGAGAAAATCATAAATGTCTTCAGAACATATTCTGACTTTAGATGACATGGTGTTAGGAATGACGAATGTAGGAATATGGAAGAGACTTCAGCTGTAGTTGTCTAAACTACATGCCAAAGGACTCACATTTTAAACATGCCAAAGGACTCACATTTTGAAGAATTACTGTAATCAACATGGACGTTACTTCAGTTACCTTTATTCTTCAGTCCACATCAATAAATTCATATGGAAGAGAAATTGTATGACATGTATGTACCAAAGACTTGTGAGTAATCTGATCATAAATGACACGAGAGAGCTGAAACTGTCAACATAATAAACTAAAAGTCTTCAGCAATAGTTTTAATAACTTAAAATGTGTGGGACTTTCAGGTAGAGAATCTCTAGCTCTGTGTTCAGTGTGAAAATGTTTTTACGTGCAATTTATTGTCAAATAAGAAAACTTTACTTGGATGAACCCTTTAATTGTATTTTCTGTGAATAAACATTCAGCCAAGCACTAGGCTTGATGTTCACAAGAAAGCACGGTGATAAAATGCTGCTAAAATGGAAAATAAGAGAGGAAATCCTTTATAAGCTAAATAAGAAGGGAAAGTCTTTCCAAGAGCAATGAATTCTCTTGGAATACCGAACACTTCTTACTGGAGAAGTTATGCCTTAAAAAATCATGAGAAATCCTTTCTTCACAGAGTAACACTTGTGGCACATGTGAGATTCCACACTGGACAAAACACGGTTAGCATCTTGAAAGGAGAAGATTCTTCAGTGGTAATTCATTTCTTAGTTGCCACTAAGTTTCTCACATTGAGGAGCTATCAAACTTGAAAATCTGTGGAGAAACCTTATAGATTTCTCATCAGAAAAGTGAGTCAAGAAGGGGGACCTCTAGAAAAAACTCTTAACACATAGTTTAGCAAAATAATTCAGAAATTTGAGAAAATGTCTATTCATAAAAATGCAGCACATAAATGTATAATAGCAAAGTGACCTGGGCATAAATTGAATGCAGAATTATATAAGAAATCTCATTAAACATTTCCAAAAGATCAATACTTACAAATATTGAAAGAATACAGTCGCTTCTTGAAAAAACTTAGTGTGTTGGCGAAGTCCTTCTTTCATTTATGCAGCCCTAACAAATCAATTTGCATCTGCACTCCTTGGCTTATGGGTGGAGATTCCAGCCCAACTTCTGAGTCTCCCCAGTCTTCAACAGCTCTTTCCTCACAGCTCACCTCCCTTTATTTCAATGTCCACTGAAACCACTTGTTTCCATCCAACCCTGGAACTGACACATCAGGGATCTTCAGCCCCACTTGCCAGATTTCTCATTGTGTCATTGCATAGATTTAGCAAGGAAATGGAGGCTGAATCAAAGACACCTAGTATATGCATTTGGGTGTCCCCAGCACTTGCCTCTGTCTCTGAGTAGTTACCTGGGATCAGAGAATAAGGCAGCCCTACTCTTCCATCCCTCAGAAATCTCTTGTAATTTTGTTCCTGAAACGTCTCTAAGTGGAGGTAGCAGTTCATCTCATGGCACCCCAGAGTTTATTCAGGTAAGTCCTGAGTTATTACACAGAGACAGACGCAGCTGTCTTCCATTTACTTCTGTCCAGAAGACAAAACACCAGCATGATAAAACAGCTGAACCCGTCAGCCACCATGCAAGCCTTTCCTATATTTGATTCAATGTACTTTTCCAGAAACAAAATGAAAGTTCTCACAGAGGGGGCCTCCTCTGCCTTGTCCTCAGAATTGGAAAATGTATTGTCCATCAAGGAGCCTCAGTACTGAACCTAAAACTCAAGAGAAAATGTTTCCTGAATAACAAGTGGGATGATCACTTGAAATTTTGCAAAACATGCACTATCTTAATATGATAGGCCTTACTAAGGCTAAATGGCCTTATTCATGGTTGAAATGGACACATCATTATATTAAAAAATCTCCACAAGTGATTGATTTTACTCTGCAGCCAGGGTTTATGTCAATTGTGAGGATAATGAGCAAGAAATTTGAGCCCTTGGCAAACTGGTTGGAGAGGCAAGGATTGTGTCCAGGCAGAGCTCATAACATTATTTATTGTTTAATCTACTTAATTAAATATGTAATTTACCCTCAAACTGTGGCTGACCTTATATGTAGTCCTGAGCCACATTAAGATGTACTATTTGTGCTGTGAAATTCTATGGGATTTGACAAATGCATGGTGGCAGATCTCCAGCATTAAAGCATAACACAGAATGCTTCTCTTATTCAAGCTCTTCTTCCCTTCACATAGAGGGAATCAATCGACTTTTGTATACTAACTTTCAAATTTGTTTCTTTATTCCCATCTTCTTTAATTAAAGCACAAGATATCGTACTCAATTTCCATTTGATCTTCCAAAAGAAAAGTACTGAATAAGCCATACCTGAATTTCAGTGATTCAGACTCAGGTCCACCGCTAAGCAGTAAAGGCCAAACGTCCTGTGCTGCCACCTCATGGCCGGCAGAAGGCAATGAAACCCATCCTTCGGGCCATGCAGGGCGCATGCGCGGTCTCCTTCTAGCGGGCAGCCGGGTCTCCACGGAAGACCTGAGTTTTCTTTACCCAGGGTGATGGAGGCGCCGCCATCCTGGCTTTCGTGCTGGGGCCTCCGGGGAGGTTCCGGGTGGGGTCGTTGAAGAGGCCGCTCTTTTTGCAAGGCCCAAGATGGCGGGCCCTGCGCAGACCCCGCTGTTCCGCGCCCTGAGGGCATCGGTATCCCGTTGGGGCCGGATGCTCCCGCTGGGCCCGGATGCTCCCGCTGAGCCCGGGGCATCCTTGGCGCTGCCCTGGCAGAGCCGCTGAGGCTGAGGTGGCGTGGGGGGCCCGGGCTCCGCGAGGAGCGGCGGCAGCGAGGGCTGGAGGACCCGGGCTCCGGGTCTCCGGGGCGTCTGGCTTGGGTGGGACTGAGCCCATCCAGAGACTGGGACTCCCGGGATCTGGCGCGGGTGGATCCTGGGCAGGCTCAGGACCAAGTCCCTCTCCTTCCACCAAGGAGCGCGCAGAGGCCTGGGGGAGCTCTATCCAGGTTCACCTCCTCCTCCTTCAGGTGTTTACTTTTCCTTTATTTCTGTAAGGCCAGAAATTGGCGCCATCCTTCACATCGGTGAATCAGGACCCCAACACCCATTACCTCAGGTTTATTGTTATTGCCATTAACGGTGTTGGTGGCATTATCACTAAGATCATCATTGTTGTTACTGTCATTCATGATTATTAGCAGGTATGTTCATCATTTTGTCTCACTGCATTTTTTTTTTTTTTTTTTTTGGTGGTTGGTTTTGTATGACGTTGAATTGAACTTCTTTAATCTTGACTAGTGTTGTCAGATTCCTGAAGAGCATTCCGGAGGACAACTCCTGCCTTTAGTGCAGCCACAGAATTTCGTGGGCACAGGAGAGCACCTAGAATATTCCCCTTTCGTTGCACAGCATCTTTGGGAAATGGTGGTGCCTGGCTCTGAGATGAGGTGGAAAAGACCGGATACTGGGGCAAGTGATAGCACCTCCACTGGTGTTTTTATGAAGCCAAGTGCACTGTCTCCCACATAGACTTAGAATAAAATCTGATGGCTGTAAAAGGCCATGTTTGCCCTTCCTGGACTTCCTGGGAGCCTTTAAACCTTGTGTGGTTCCTAGAGTGGATAAGTTGCCATATCTGTGCCTTGTATGGCATCACCAGTCTTTTCTGGGCCAACAAGGGCACTTAGAATGTTTCCAGAAGCTCAGGCATGCTGTCTCTGTTCCTCCCTTCTGTTCAATGGCAATTCACTGGGTCCCTGGCTGACATAGAACATCCTGCAGAGGGATGGGCTTGGGTGACTTCCTGGTCAGCCTTTCCAGGCAGTTATCTTTGAAAAACTTGAAGAGACTCACAGAGGCCATTCACTGGTATTTCATGACTGCAAGTGGGGTTTCTGGTTCCTTGAGTTTACTTAGAATATTTGAATGGCTCTGAATGGCCAAGAAACCCTCCCTGGTTTTGGAAGCTGCCAAAAGCTATTACTGGGCCTCTGAAGATTCTTTAAAATTTTTCCAGGTACAGCTGAGAATAGGAAACTTTTCCGGGTCTAGCCCAACCAGCTCAGGTCGAGTCCTGAAAAACTGGTGGGTGTTGGGGGAGCTCATCTTATGAAAGAGCAATTGGTGACAAAGCTGGGTCTCCAGGACAGCTGTGTGTGTATATGTCTGCAGAGCATGCCTTGTAGTCATCTTTAGTAACTGAACACCATTTGTGAATGGATAAACTATATTCCTTGCTGTACAATAATGAAAAATACATATTAACAATGGTAGTAATAAAAATATTGATGACTACTAACAGAAATGATGATCATCATGATACTAGTACTAGCAGTTATAATACTGATAATACTAACCCTATGGACTTGGGACATACAAGTTTTCCCTAAGTGGATAATAGGCATAAATATTTGGCGGTGTGGGGTTATTTCAAGTCCCAGAAAGCAAGGATGAACATCTAGAACGAGAAGAAAAACAATCTGGAGGTTGGCATGTGCACACCTGGGGACTCCTGTGTTAACTTTTGGTATTTCAGTCTAAGAGGGAATATTAATATAACCCTGGTCCTGCAACACCATGCTGACCAACACTGGCTGATGGGGCAGGGATCCAGAGAAGGCACAGTTCCAGACCCGTACATGTTGCCCAGTAGCAGAGTTCATGACAAGCAATAAACCCACGACAATGTCATTCCCAACTGCCTGGCTGTCATCTGTTCTTTCATGGCCCCTCTCTACTGGTACCTCTAGGCACTGGCATGTCCTCCAGAGGTTGTAGGAGGGCATCATACTCAGTATTCTCCCACCTGCAGGAGGCAAGAAAGATGGAAAGAGCTAAATAAAAATCCATGGCTTCTGGATTTTTTTTGGTGGGCATGGCATATTTTTCATTTGCTTTAATAATGGTGGAACCCAGTCAGTGGTTTGCAATACAGCTCTGGATGACTCTGGACACCTGTAGAGATTGAGACAATTTCCAGAAGGTCACAAGTTCTTGGAGGAGTTTTTCATGAGTTCTTTGACTGAAAAGGTGGTTCAAAGAAGTACTGTACTGACTTAGAAAATGTTGCAGAGGCTGGGCGCGGTGGCTCATGTCTGTAATACCAGCACTTTGGGAGGCCAAGGTGGGTAGATCTCAAGGTCAGGAGTTTGAGACCAGCCGGAAACCCCGTCTCTACTAAAAATACAAAAATTAGGCGGGTGTGGTGGCATGCACCTGTAACCCAGCTACTCAGGAGGCTGAGGCAGGAGAATCGCTTGAACCTGGGAGTTGGAGGTTGCAGTGAGCCAAGATTGTGCCACTGGACTCCACCTGGGTGGCAGTGTAAGACTGTATCACACAAAAAAAAAAAAAAAAAAAAAAAAAAAGAAGAAAAAGAAAATGTTGCAGAGACTCTGGTGAACAGGTAGTCCCTTTCCTGCCACTCCAGGTAAAAGTTTCTTGTCCACAAACCTGGTTTAGCAGTATCCCTTCATCTTAGGTGGGTTACAGAAAGCCATTCACGACCTATCCAAGCATGGAGGGGGAATTTGACTTAGGAAATTTTAGGTGGACTAGTTGATGAAAGAAAGTACATTCTAGGGCTCACAGGCCTACACAGAGAGTTGCTAGCACATAAAGCATATGTATGAATTCTTTCTGAGCCCATGGCAAGATCAGGGTGCACTTCATCCATCTCCTATGCTGGTATGAATAGATACTTGCCTGAAAAATAAAAGAATAACTCAGGAAGCCCATTCTTCTACAGGACACCAGGTAGTACAGTAGGAGTCTTGGGGTTGCGGTGGTATGTATGTTTTGAGGTTGTCTTTTAATCATCTTCAGCAAATTAAAGTCTTCAGAACATAAAAAAAATTATTCAACATTGTATAATAACTGCCACAGATATATCCATTATAAAGAACTGTACTCATATAATAATAACATTAATAACAATCATAATGGTGATGATATAAATGTCATTTCAATGAAGAGAGTAATAAAAAAGCAGATATTAAAGAACATATTCCTGTAAGCCTGTGACATTGTTCCCATATGAGCCCTCATGTTATTGATTACAGGGAGAGGTTTGTGGCTGCATCTTGAAATTTCTTCTGTGATGACAAAGAAGTGTGGCAGTAGGGAGAATAATTCTGAGCCACATGAGGGCTTGGGCAAAAGTGGAGATGCCTGTGCCACGTGGAAATACATTACAAATGGACTATGGAAAAGGGTCTGGCCAGAGT
>NW_022313919.1:0-1191 GCF_002776525.5 Piliocolobus tephrosceles
GGTTCTGCTCTGATCTTAGTTATTTCTAGAAGCAAGGATAAATTCCTGGATACATAAACCCTCCTAAGACTAAACCAGGAAGAAGTTGAATCCCTGAATAGACCAATAGGAGGCTCTGAAATTGAGGCAATAATTAATAGCCTACCAACCAAAAAATTCCAGGACCAGATGGATTCACAGTTGATTTCTACCAGAGGTACAAGGAGGAGCTGGTACTATTCCTTCTGAAACTATTCCAATCATTAGAAAAAGACTGAATCCTCCCTAACTCATTTTATGAGGCCAGCATCATCCTGATACCAACGCCTGGCAGAGACACGACAAAAAAAGAGAACTTTAGACCAATATCCCTGATGAACATTGATGCAAAAATCCTCAATAAAATACTGGCAAACCAAATCCAGCAGCACATCAAAAAGCTTATCCACCATGATCAAGTGGGCTTCATCCCTGTGATGCAAGGCTGGTTCAGCATATGCAAATCAATAAATGTAATCCAGCATATAAACATAACAAAAGACAAAAACCACATGATTATCTCAATAGCTGCAGAAAAGGCCTCTGACAAAATTCAACAGCTCTTCATGCTAAAAACTCTCCATAAATTAGGTATTGATGGAATGTATCTCAAAATAATCAGAACTATTTATGACAAACCCACAGCCAATATCATACTGAATGGGCAAAAACTGGAAGCATTCCCTTTGAAAACTGGTGCAATGCAGGGTTACTCTCTGTCACCACCCTTATTCAACAAGTTCTGGTCAGGGCAATCAGGCAAGATAAATAAATAAAGGGTATTCAGTTAGGAAATGAGGAAGTAAAATTGTCCGTGTTTGCAGATGACATGATTGTACATTTAGAAAACTGCATCATCTCAGCCCAAAATCTCCTTAAGCTGATGAGCAACTTCAGCAAAGTCTCAGGATACAAAATCAATGTGCAACAATCATATGCATTGGTATACACCAATAACAGACAAACAGAGAGCCAAATCATAAGTGAACTCCCATTCACAATTGCTTAAAAGAGAATAAAATACCTAGGAATACAACTCACAAGGGATGTGAAGGACCTCTTCAAGGAGAACTGTAAACTACTGCTCAAGGAAATAAAAGAGGATACAAACAAATGGAAGAACATTCCATGCTCATGGACAGGAAGAATCAATATTGTGAAAATGGCCATACT
>NW_022313921.1:0-1351 GCF_002776525.5 Piliocolobus tephrosceles
CAAGAAGCTATGTGTGGAACTCTGTGTGATGAAGTCACATATCACAACGCAATCTCTCAGGAAGCTTCCCTCTAGTTATTATGTGATGATATTTCCTTTTTCACCATGGGCCCCAAGTGGCTCCCAAATATCACCTTGCAGATTCTAGGAAAAGAGTGTTAGCAAACTGCTTCCTGAGGACAAAGATGTAACTCTGTGAGACGAATTCACAGATCACAAAGAATTTCTCAGGAAGCTTCTGTCTCATTTTTAACTGATGATGTTTCCTTATTCAGCGTCGGCCTGAAAGCCTTGCAAAGTAGAACTTCTCACTTTCCCCAAAGACAGTGTTAGTGGCCTGCTCCATGAAACATAAGTGTAACTCTGTGAGATGAATTCACAATCAGAGAGAAGTTTCTAAGAATGCTTCTTTGCAGTTTTCCTCTGAGGACACTTGCTTTGTCACCGTAAGCTTCATTACGCTTAGAAGAATCCCATTGCAGATTTCAAGCAAACTGCCTTAGCAAACTGACAGCTGGAGAGAAACGTGTAACTCTGTTAGTTGCACTCACACATAGCAATGCAGTTTCTCAGAATGCTTCTTCCCACTCTCTGTCTGAGGATATATCGTTTTTCACCATAGGCCTCAATGAGCTCCCAAATATCACTTTGCAGAATCCAAGACAACAGTCTTAGCAAACTCTGCCAAGAAGCAATGTGGGGAACTCTGTGTGATGAGGTCACATAGCAGAACGCAATCTCTCCGGAAGCTTCCCTCTAGTTATTATGTGATGATATTTCCTTTTTCACCATGGGCCCCAAGTGGCTCCCAAATATCACCTTGCAGATTCTAGGAAAAGAGTGTTAGCAAACTGCTTCCTGAGGAAAAAACGTAACTCTGTGAGACGAATTCACAGATCACAAAGAAGTTTCTCAGGAAGCGTCTTTCCCGTTTTTAACTGATGATATTTCCTTTTTCAGTGTCGGCCTGAAAGCCTTGCAAAGTAGAACTTCTCAGTTTCCCCAAAGACAGTGTTAGTGGCCTGCTCCAGGAAACATAAGTGTAAACCTGTGAGATGAATTCACACATCAGAGAGAAGTTTCTAAGAATGTTTCTTTGCAGTTTTCCTCTGAGGACACTTGCTTTGTCACCGTAAGCTTCATTACGCTAAGAAGTATCCCATTGCAGATTCCAAGCAAACTGCCTTAGCAAACAGACAGCTGGAGAGAAACGTGTAACTCTGTCAGTTGCCCTCACACATAGCAATGCAGTTTCTCAGAATGCTTCTTCCCACTCTCTGTCTGAGGATATATCCTTTTTCATAATAGGCCTCAATGAGCTCCCAAATATCACTTTGCAGAATCCAAGACA
>NW_022313922.1:0-16676 GCF_002776525.5 Piliocolobus tephrosceles
ATATGCAATTTTAAATGATCTAGTTACCACATTAAAGAAAGGCGTGCCGGGAGGGGGTGACACTGGGTGCCATGACTCACGTCTGTAATCCCAGCACTTCAGGAGCCCAAAGTAGGTGGATCACTTGAGCCCAGGAGTTTGAGGCCAGCCTGGGCAACATTGCGAGACCCAGTCTCTACAAAAAATACAAAACAATTAGTTGGATGTGGCGGTGCACACGTACAGTCCCAGTCCCATGGGAGATTGAGGTGGGAGGATTGCCTGAGCCCAGGAGTTGGAGGCTGCAGTGAGCTGTGACTGCACCGGTTCACTCCAGCCTGGGCAACAGAGTGAGATCCTATCTAAAAAAATAAATAAATAAAAAATAAAAAAAACCCTATATTTTCTATTCAGCCCACTATTTTGATAACAGTTATTGTGTTATTAATATTTTACACTGTATTCCATACTAAGTCTTTGAAACCCAGTGTGTAAAGAATCTTCAAGTACATCTCCATGTGGACGGGACACTCATGGCCAGCGGCTCCTCTGAGGGACAGTGTGGTCACGGCGATGGGTGGCGTGTGCTGCCTGTATGTAGAAGGTCCCCATGTGGGTGTTTCTGCGAAGGCCCTGAGGGATATGCAGGGGAGGGCTGACACCGTCCCAGCCACACAGAGGACCCTGGAATGCAGCACGCTGCCAGCGCGCCCCCACCCCCGCCCCCGCCCCTCTGCTGCCTGAACTCTTTCCCAGATGTCCACTTAGCTAACCTCCCTCACCTTCTTCCCTTTCCTTCTTTCCCCAAACATCACTCTCAGGCAGGTCTGCAGGCTCTCCGATTGTTAATGACAGCCCATCTCCATCCTCCACCCTCTTAACACGCCCCACCCCACTTGTTATTTTTCTTCTCAGTGCTTACGGCCATCCACCCCTGGGCATCATGCATTTGTTCACTGTGTTTCTTGCTTTCGGGTCTCTCTTGATCGGAATAAGTTCCGCCAGGATCAGAGGCTTTCCATTTTGTCACTGATGCATCCACATAGCGCCCGGTAGAGATGGCACTTGGGGTACCTGAGGTGGACAGTGGGCCAGTGGTTGAGCCCTACAGATTTATCTCAAGCCCTCCCCTGACCCTACCGGAAGACACGGTGGTCTGCAGCGTCCAGATAGTCAGAGAGGCTCCCCGGCTCGATGACTTTGAACCTGCGGGGGTGGGGAGGGGGGAACAGCACCGTTGACAGAATCCCCCCTTGGTATCCCACCTCCCCATGCCTACATAATCCCTACATTATCAAAGGAGAGACCCCTAGAAGGAGGTTTGGCAGCAGAAGTGAGATCAGCGCAGTGTAAGCTCATTTTCTGACAAACCAGTGGGAGGAGTTGGCAAACTGACTTTATTTCTCAAAAAGAATGTATGCATCGAAATTAACAAGTGAGTGATCAGCAGTGTGGGAAAATTCAGGAAAAGCAATTCAGTGCTGTGAGAGAGGGCGAGGCAGGGAGCTTTATTACTGCAGACAACGGAGGAGGTAAAAAGATAGACCTAGATTATTTCATTAGAGTTCATCTATTCTTACTTTTTTTTTTGAGACGGAATCTCGCTCTGTTACCCAGGCTGGAGTGTAGTGGTGCAATCTCAGCTCACTGCAACCTCCGCCTCCCGGGTTCCAGCGATTCTTTTGCCTCAGCCTCCCAAGTAGCTAGGACTACAGGCGCATGCCACCACGGCTGGCTCAATTTTCTTTGTATTTTCAGCAGAGACGAGTTTCACCCTGTTAGCCAGGATGGTCTCAATCTCCTGACCTCATGTTCTGCCTGCCTTGGCCTCCTAAAGCGCTGGGATTACAGGCATGAGCCATCGCAGGCAGCCTATTCCTTACTTTAAAAAAAAAATATATATATATACAATTTAGATTTTATCAGAGCAGAATCCCAGGAAGCTGAGATTTGTAAACTGGGAAATCCAGCTCCTCCAAGTAGCTAGGAAATAAGGGTGACCTAAGTAATTCTTGCTAGGCCCTGGTGTGGGCCGGGGATGACTCTGACTGAAGGAAGAAGCCATCTTGTGACTCTCTTACCTGCACTGTGGTTTAGTAATAAGCTGTTAAAAATTATGTCATATGAAGAAAGTGATTTAATAATTGGTCGGAGTAATGACCACATATTTCCTATGTAACCACTCTCTCATTATCTCCAACTTTATCTTTGGTTCTCATGACAAGATTAGTCACTTCCCAGAAAACTGGGGTTTTTGCAAATTACGAGGAGGTGTTTTTCCAAATGGTAAGGTTCTTCTTTGGTAGGAAGATGTTTTCTCCTGGAAATCCTTAGGAAAGTTATTTGATTCTTGGGTTGGGCTCCCAAAACCAAAAGAAAACGAGATGGATTATCCCCAGGATACCTCAGTGTTTTTTCAATGAGCTTCAGAAAAGCTAGTTCCTCAAACCCCTGAATGAGTTGTCGAAAGCAACAGCAATGGCCATTCCCCTGTCAGGTATCCCCAGGATACCTGAGCTATAAGGACAATCTGTAGTTTGAGCATGGAGTGAAAGACACTGAAACTGCCCTTTGTCCCAAAAGGCTCTTATAACAAAATGAAAAACTGACTACTTAGAGTGACGCTGTGTTGCCTTTTTTGCAAACCTCTGTAGTGTCTGGCTCAGAGGTGAAGCTGGACTCCCCCATCTGCTCTGTATCCAGCTTGCTGCATGTCACACACCTCGCCACGCAGCCTCTAGAAAGTACACCATGTACTTGGGCAAGAATGAGTGAAAAAGACAATGTGTTTGATAGTGGTATGAAAATAGCTTTTCTCTCGCTGCAGATCATACACGGGGGTCGTCAGACATGGTCTGAGACATGGTCTGAGACAGCAGCCTGGCCCCGCTGCCCCCTGGCTTCTCACAGCACTGACCCCAGCTAATCCAAGAACATGTCACTTATAATGAGAATGTTAAGTAAAAATCAACCATCTTCCAGATATGTCTATATCATGGTACTGTACATGGGTAAGGTAAGCTGAACACAACATAAAAAAGGAAGAAAACTTACAAACGCTCCCTTCATCTCATTAAAGATGACTCCTTTAAAGACCAAGGGCGTCTAGGGGTCGCTAGGATTCTCGTGTTCCAGCCGCCATCCTTCCTGCCTGAGGACAAATAATTATAAGCTGACAGTGACTCAAATACTAAAGTCTGCATCAACTAGTTAATCACTCATGACATACCAGAAATCCAGCTCCGTAAACATGGGAAAAAGGTGGCGTCCAAATACACCGAGAGGAGATTCTGAAAGTCCTTGGGATTTTGTGTGGAAAATGGATACAGAGTATAATCACTAGCTGGGTACAAATGAAAAGTGAAATTGTAAAATATAACAGATTTCTACTAAAATTATTGAATCTCAAGCCTCATTTCCCCTTTGTCCTAGGACAGTAAGTTGCAGTTATTCTTGAGATGGGGCAGTGGCTCCATGCTCTGGCCCCCTACCTCAGCAGCTGTCCCAACTCATCACTCCGAGTGCCGGCTTTCCCATCTGGTCTCAGGATCTGCACTCGACGGGCACCAAGGCTTTCTTCAGCGAACATCTGAACTCTCTCAAGTGTCTCCAGAGACTTTCATAGGTCTACAAAGACAACCTCATTCTATAAGAGCGTGGATTTAACCTGCTCTTCGATGTCACTCCTTCACAGAGTGCACTGTTCATTGTCACCCTCTCCACTAGCGTCAGTCTTACTAAAAGTCAAACATCAACGTTAGTGGTAACTCTGGAGGCCTGGCATTGTAGCGATATCCCCAAGAGAAAATTGTTTTTAACCTTTCTGGGAAAAGTTCACTTGCCTTTTATTAAAACATTAGTTTTTATAATCTCGCTACCATGCGGCTTTCCTAAAGGATGAAATTTCTAACGTCCTTCAACTAGAGAGGGGTAAAAATTATTCTAGAACATTAATTGCCCACTCCTCTCATCCCTTCTCAGAAACTAACTGAATTCCAGTGGGTGCCTGGCAAACCCAAATGCGGTTTCCATTCAGGATGCTGGTCTTACCTGTGAAGGCGTTCATGAACGTGGAGAGGGACCGGTTCAACATTTTGAAGAAAGGGTCTCTGCACGGATATTTCTGAGACCCACAAAGGACGGTATGCTCAAGAATGTGAGGAACACTGGTACTGTCCATGGGAGTGGTGCGGAACTGCACGCTAGGGAAGAAGGAACGGCAGGCTAGGGAAGGGGAGGAACAAGGAACAGAAGGCCAGGGAAGGGGAATGGAACAGAACGCTGGGGAAGGAGAATGACTAGAATGCAAAACGTTCATCTTAGTGCTGTGGACACAGTTCCCAGATGCATCATCACCTCAGGCTACTGGAAATCATCATTCTGACACCACAATCCTCCAACACAGGGTTTCCCAACTCTAATGTAAATCATTGATTCAGACTATAAAATTGTATTTTGATGAGATTGTAAGTCCGTGTAAGCTTTTCCTTATTTTTCAAGATGCTCTGTCAATAAAAATACTAGTGAGATGGTATTTTAAACCACGTAATGTACAGTCAGTGCTTTACATCAAGCTTGTCTAACCCACAGCCTGCAGTCCGCATGCTCAGGACGACCTGGAATGCAGCCCAACGCAATCCCTACACTTTCTTAAAACATTGAGGTCCTTTATTTATAATTTAACTCATCAACTGTCCTTAGTGTTGGTGTATTTTATGTGTGGCCTAAGACAGTTGTTCTTCCATTGTGGCACAGGGAAGCCAAAAGATTGGACATCCCTGATTTAAATAAAACATTCAAGACCATGTTCTTACAATGCACCATGTACCTTAACAGATTATTCGTGTCTTCTCTGGCCAGGTGTAAATACCTGGCTCCTGTGTCATCGTGGCTGAGCTTCACTGCCATCAGGAACAGCTCGGGAACAGATGTCACTTGAGTTAATCAGAAAAACACAACCAGTTAAACTTAGACAAAATGGCCTTTGAAATGGTGATCTTCGACACTGAGAAAACTGGCTTTTCTGCCTGAAATTAGATGATGCCAGGAAGCCAGTATTTCAGAGCTGGAGAGAACAGAACCATCCTGTCCAAGTCCCTTATCCTACAAACAAGGAAAGTAAGACTTAAAGGCAGATGAGAATGTGTGTATATATATATTTTTTGAGTGCTTATTACTGGCTAGGTATTTTCTATTTTTTAATTTTTTATTATTTTTTTGGCTAGGCATTTTCTAATCATGTCACATATACTCTGTGAGGGAGGTATTCTCATCCTCATTTGCAGATGAAAAACCTGAGGCTCAGGGTGATGACATAAGCTGCCCAAATCACAGAGCCAGGATTCACCCTGGTGTCTGCCCTTCCTACGGTACTGTGCTGCACCTAAGTAACACAGCACCCTTTCCAACATCTGCTGAGTGCCCCCTGCTTTTGTGTACTGCACCTCAGTAACACAGCACCCCTTCCAACATCGGCCGTATGTCTCCTGTTTCTGTGCATATAATCTCCTGTAGTACGCAGAACGGGCCTGCAGGGAGGGGAAATGCTGGAGTGGGCTAGCTGGCGACAGCGGGGAGAGGCTCCAGGATCAGTCTTTGCTTATCCTAGTGTGGGATAAGCACAAAGCTGGGGCTTCCAGAACAGCTGGAGGGGCTGGGAGGATAGAAATGCCCCCCAAAAAGATGAAAGACTCCCCACTCCTGAGCGGGGTGGAAGGTCTTCTCCTACTTTAGGTAAGCCTCCTGGTAAGTGTCCATACTTCTTGGTATGAAAGAAACTGTCTTGTCTTCCAGTGATGCCAGCCGGCCCTCTCCCTCAATCACATACCACGTCCCTGTGATCACCACACCACTTGCCACCTCCTCCATCCAGGTGCCATGAGTCACCTGACCAAGTGCACACAGCAAGTCGCTGGCAGAGGTGAGACCTCAGGTCTCCTCAGCCCAATCTAGAGAGCCTGCCATCCAACAGTCATGCATAAGTGGCCCACTACGACCTGCATCATCTACCGCTGTTAAATTACTTGTTTCCAAGCTTACCGTGCTTTGTAACAGATGATCAATGCATTTAAAATCAGCAGATACAGTGAGATGTCTGCTTTCTAATAATACATAGTTTTAATAATAATAGTGTTCATGGTAGCTATTTCTCAAACGAGAAACATGACTTATTGTAAGTTTCTATGGCTAGATACAGTGGCTCACACCTTTAATCCCAGCACTTTGGAAGGCCAAGGTGATATGGTTTGGCTGCATCCCCACCCAAATCTCATCTTGAATTGTAGTTCCCATAATCCCCACACGTTGTGGGAGGGACCTGGTAGGAGTAACTGATCATGAGGGGGGGTTCCCCCATGTTATTCTCATGACAGTGAGTACATTCTCACGAGATCTGACGGTTTATAAGGGGCTGCCCCCTTCACTTGTCATTCTCTTCCCTGCCACCCTGTGAAGAGGTGCCTTCCACCACGATTGTAAGTTTCCTGAGGCCTCCCCAGCCATGCAGAACTGTGAGTCAATGAAACCTCTTTACCTTTTAGCTCATTCTTTATAAATTACCCAGTCTTGGGTATTTCTTCACAGCAGTGTGAGATTAGATTAATACACAAGACAAGAGGATTGCTTGAACCCAGGAGTTTGAGACCAGCCTAGACAACAAAGCAAGTTTCCACCTACACACACACACACACACACAATGAGCCAGGCATGGGGGCACCTTGTCCCAGTTATTTAGGGGACCGAGGTGACAGGATCGCTTGAGCCCAGGAGTTTGAGGCTGCAGTGAGCCAAGATCATGCCACTGCACTCCTATCTGGGCGACAGGGTGAGTCCCAATCTCAAAAAAGTACATTTCTATAAAATTTGAAAAATAAAGGAGAAGTATCTACCACTCTGGGTGAGGCCTTTAGTAATAGTAACCAGTACTATAAACCCAGGTGTCTTTGCCCGGCCTTTGCAGGATTTCACAAATGCTCTGAGTCTGTTGTCAGGACTCCCATGCCTGGACCTTGCCTGGGACCCCCTAGTCACTGCCCTGGCTCCCTTGCTGGAGCCCTGCCCAGAGGCAGCTGCTTTCTCACACCACCCTCTCCAGGAGCTCTTCCCTCTCCCCCCAGCAGCAGCAACTCCCGTCCTTGTCATTGGCCCTCCGCATGGCGTCCACCATGTGCCTCCAGTCACAGCCACATCAGTCTTTCTAGACGGTAAGTTGTGTCTTTTAAATTTGCTATAACATCAAGCATAGCACAGAGCCAACAGCTGGCCAAATATGTGAAGTGTTGTCATTTTTAGTTACTATGCTTAAAAAAAAAAAAAAAAGGAAAAAGTTTAAGCAAATAACAAAACAAAAAACAAATGAATCCATTTTAATATAAACCCAAGTAAGTATAAGTCCACAATTTCTTCTTTATAATTTTGAAACCCAAAAGGCTCAGAAAACTGAAAGATTCTGCAGAAGGTTAGAGCAAACTATTTGATGGCAAAACCTGACTGAACAGATCAGGGCACTGAGTCTTCGTGCTCACACTCAGCGAATCGTCAGGTTTGGCTGCGGAAACCCTAGCGTGTCTGATGACAGAGACCCAGCTGGAAGTGTTACTCTCTCAAATCTGACAAGAATCAGGCTTCGCGACATTCCAGGAAGGGACCGGGGGTCATTTCTCTCACAGCTCTGTTCAGCCGAGTAGCCATCATGCAACAGGAGCTGGGCCAGGGTCTTGGGACATGAGGACAAGGCTAGTCTCCACCCTGAAGGGCCCATACCTATGCCAGAAGCCGCACCTGCAATGTATGTGGATTTATAAGGAGGTGCCGAGAAGGACCCATACCTGGTTTACAGTGAATCCGTGGATCTTGTCTCCTAGTTGATACTGTAGAGCCCTCTCACAAGCCCGGTTACTGTTCCATCGCCATGCTCTGCGGTGTGCGTGTCTAGATTAAAAGTCATCTAAGTTAGATGAGCTGCAGGAAAATTATCTGGTTAACATTATTCAGCCACATAGTGAAAATACTCTCATGTGATAAAGATTATTAATTAGAAAAAAATTAAATACTGCATCTTCCAAAATCTTGCACATTCCAGAAAACTAATTTCTGGTAAGGTCCTTCCCATTTTAATGACCTTTTATCTTAACTAAATCTTCAGTGTTGAAAACCTTTTCTTTATACATGTTCAAAAATAACTATAATACAATTATGGTTTAAATTCCCCTTAAGAAACTCTTAAACAAAAGGGCTTCTTTTCCTCACAGAATCCTCACAAGCCTTCAAAATATTGGAAGAAATTCACACTATAGTTAAATCCCATTACACGCCTACCGAATTGGTGAAAACTTAAAAAGCCTAATATTACCAGGAGCTCTCATACACTGCTAGAGGGAGTAAAAAGTGGAACAACTTTGGAAAATACTTGGCATTCTTTAGAAAGCTGAAGAGGCAGGGCGTGGTGGCTCACACCTGTAATCCCAGCACTTTGGGAAGCCGAGGTGGGTGGATCACCTGAGGTCAAGAGTTTGAGACCAGCCTGGCCAATATGGTGAAACCCAGTCTCTACTAAAAATACAAAAATTAGCCAAGCGTGGTGGCGGGTGCCTATAGTCCCAGATACTTGGGAGGCTGAGGCAGGAGATTCGTTGAACCTGGGAAGCAGAGGTTGCAGTGGGGCCGAGATCACGCCACTACACTCCAGCCTGGGGGTCAAAAAAAAAAAAAAAAAAAATCTGAATACTGGAAATCCGTTCACCTCTTGGTCTATATCCTCCACACCTTACACTGCTGCCCCAGCACTCAAGGACAAGATTGTCAGCACGAACTCTGACAGTCCCAAACTCAACTCACCTGGAGGTGTAACAGCGACTGGATAAACTGCGGACTAATCAGTCAATAAAAAAAAAAACAGCTTACCAATAAAAGGGCCTACAACTGTAACAAAGATGCATGTAACAAAGATGCGGGTCACATAATGTTAAACAAAAGATACACACGATACAGTATTATCCTAAACAGGTATTATTCAAACAGGTAACAAGATACTGTCAGAATGCATAGAGATGGTAAAATATTTTTAAAAAGCAAGGACATTTCTCTATGTCATGACAGTGGTAATCTAAGAGGGAGAGAGAGGGTTATGAGCAGTTAGGGTAAATCTTCAGCTTGGTCATGGGGACACTTTTTTTTTTTTTGGAGACAAGAGTCTCGCTCTGTTGCCCAGGCTAGAGTGCAGTGGTGCAATCTCGGCTCACTGCAACCTCCACCTCCTGGATTCAAGCAGTTCTCCTGCCTCAGCCTCCTGAGTGGCTGGGACGACAAGTGCTCACCAGCACGCCCAGCTAATTTTTGTATTTTTAGTAGGGACGGGGTTTCACCATGTTGGCCAGGCTGGTCTTAAACTCCTGACCTCAAGTGGTCCACCCACCTTGGCCTCTCAACATGCTGCGGTTACCGGTGTGAGCCACCGCGCCCAACCTACTTATTTTCTAATTATTCTTACCTGGATGAGATGGCTGTTTGGACGAACGGAGGCAGGATGGTTCACTTCCGGGTTCTTCTTCACCACCAACTCTTCCCATGTGTGCGAGAATGCAGCTGACGCCCGGGAAGGTGCAGATGAAGCAGGCATGCACCAGGTGATGTCAATCTGAGGAGACCAAGATTTACCTGGTGGCACCTGCGGAGCGCCCCCCCTCCCCCGACATGCCCGTGCCCCGCCTATTGCCCTTCCATTCCTAGAAAAGTCACTCCCAGCAGATGCGCCCGGGGGCGGGCTTTCTCAGCCCCCACTCTTGTTGGGACTGTATTAGAAACTCCACCTCCCCACCCCCAGCTCCGGTCCCTGAAGCTAGATGACCAAAGAATAAATTTGCAGTTTTGCTTTTAGCCTTGCCTACTCGCTGGTTCTTTTGTGCCCACTCTGGTGGTCTTAGAAAAACAAATCAATGCCTTACACCTGTAAGCCCAGCAGTGTGAGAGGCTGAGGAGGGGGAATCACTTGAGCCCAGGAGTTCAAAACCAGCCTGGGCAACAGAGCAAGATCCCATCTCTTTAAAAAAAAAAAAAAACACACAACTGTTATTCTCTCAAATTGTACTATATGTTTTACGGGCTTTTCTACATTAATATATCCCACCGAAATATTTTAAAGATATATACAGGGGACAAAAACACCTCTTCAGTCACTGTCAACATTATGAAGATATGCTATAGTCAACATTTGCTTACTGATTTAGCAAATTTCAGAATTATGGGACAGAAGCATTTTAAGAAGTTACTTATCAGCAAGGACATGATAGGAAACCCCTGAGCGGTAAGGCCAGGGTCTCCCCCAAACTTTCCAGTAACCTGCTGCCAAACTCATGCCACGGATGCCCCGTGTCTCCCCCTGGCCTGGGCCAGCAGCGCTGAACTGTTACATTAAATACGGGCTCGTGGATTACCATGAACACTAAACCGCTTCGTCTTTTCCCCATAAATTGAGTCATTAAAAAACCAAAACAGTTAAATTCCGGGAGGCTTCAGTTCTCTGAACACAGCCGGACTTTAAGAGCGGGCAGTGGGCGCCTGGGGTCTCTTAAGGACTCGGCCTCCAACAACAATGAACTAGGAGCAAAGCCATCAGCAAGAACCACAACTGCCGGCCCCATTTACTACCCCCATTAAAGCCCACGCCAATGGAGGGCCCCGCCAGGAGCGCCACGGGCAGGCCCGGCCCCCAGCCCCCGGAGGCGCAGGAGCTCTGGGGTCCTCCCGCCTCAGAGCCTGGGATGCGGGAGCCCAAGGAAGGCCCTGGCGGGGCTCGGGGTGTGGGGCGCCCACAGTGCGGGGAGCTGCCAGGCCTGGGCTCAGGGACGTGGACCCCTACTCCGGCCCGCCCTGGACCTTCCTCTCCCGGGTGCTAGCACGCCGGGCACTTCTAGCCGCCCACCGCAGCGTCTCACCCGCAGATCAGCAGCCCCCGCCCCCCCCCCCCCCCCCCCCCCCCCACCCCGTGTGCCACAGCGCCACATGGCCTATGATCAGCGCGGGGCTGGGGAGGGACTCCACTTAACGCGACGTAGGGCGTGGGGCGGGGCTTGCCGTGATGCCCACCACTCCTATTGGTCAGCGCCAACGTCAACGTCCTCTGCGATAGGCTGTAGAGGAAAAGGGCGGGCCTCCACTGCTCTGGGACGGGCGGGAGGGCGGTGCAGAGGGAGATGGGCGGGAGGGGTGGGGCCGACATGCCCAAGGAGGCGGGCAAGGTGAGAAGCGTACTCACGGGTAAAAGGGGCGCGGCCGGCTTGCCGAAAGGGGCGGGGTGCTGCCAGCAGCAGGATGTGGACAGTTGATAGGAGGGGAAGTGGGCAGGGGAGAAGTGGGGCGTGGCGAGAGGCGTGTCTATACAGATGAGGTGGGGCCTGGTGAAGGGCCGGGCTGCGCAGGTGAAGAGGGGCTCCTGGAAGGGCGTGCTATGTTGCGCGGGGCTGTGCAAGTGATGGGTGGAGCTTAGTGAGGGGTGGCTCTTTGCAGGTGAGGAGTGTAGCCTAGTAGGCGGGGATGCAGGTGAGCTGGGCCTTGGGGATGGGGCTTGCAGGCGATGGGGTGGAGCCAGTGGGGCGGGGCTGCAGGCAAGCTGCGCCTTGGGGGCGGGACTTGCATGCGAGGGGCGGAGCCTTGTGGGGGCAGGGCTGGCAAAAGAGGGTGGGGCTTGGTGATGGACCGGGCTGTTCCAGTGAGGGTAGTGGCCTTGTCGGGGGCTGCCGGAAGCTGGGCCAGGTGTACCTTGGTAATCCTCCCTGGCCTTGGTCATGTGGCTCAGGCTGTGCCCAGCAGGGCGGCCGGCCCGATCGAGCTGCGGTCTCTACCCTGAGAGCTAGGGCTCCTTTCCCCAGCGCGGTTTAAAGCAGCGTGTGTCCACCTGTGCAGTGGCTGGTCCCAGTGTGCCCTGGAGGGCAGAAACCCTGGGTCCTGCCGCTGGTCCGGGGCGTCTGCTTCCCCTTTCTGCAGTTCCTGGGAGGGTCTGTGTGTCCAGGGCGCTCTGATCCCTGCCTCAGGACCACGAGTGAGGGGTCAAGATCGTCCGCTTTGGAGCTGGCCCGGATCTTGGTTCTGTGGATCCTCGCTGTGTGGCTCTGGAGCAGTTCTGTCCTTAGGAGAGGGATCCTCACAGCCACCTCTTGGGGCCCTGAGGAGAATTAATAGGACGACCCCCAGGTAGCTGCTCGTGGCCCTGTGCGGGGCCAGCCCTGTGTCTCCACCAGTTCCTTCCCTCTGTGCTCCCCCACCACTGTCACATCGCCAGCCTTTATTTCCTTTTCCTTGGAACCAGGCAGCGAATGCCCCGCTGGCCTTGGCAGCCCCTTCTCTAGTCCGTCCTCAAATCATTTCCTGATGGACAGCCTTGACCAGCCATTGGCGTGACCAAAACCCCATGAAATAGAACCCAACTTTCCTATTAAGCTGTACAGAGCTGTCCCAGCCCCACTTCCCACAGGCTGTCCTCATTTGCCATGGGATCCGTGGTTCTCACCTGGGGCTGGGGGTGCCCCTGGCATCCGGTGGGGAGTGTCAGGGATGTCCCTCCAGGCCCAGTACAGTCCCCCAGCCGGTGGACAGCAGACAGCAGCACCCAGCCTGATATCCCTGTGGCTTTCGGTTCCCCGAGGCCAGCTGTGCTTTGCTGCCTCTTCATCCTCTCAGACGGGTGCCCTCTCTCCACCTTTGCTGGTTAGCAGTGTTCCATCCATTAGAGCTCAAAGCACTGCCTCCCAGCAGCGCAGCCCCTTCTCCTGGCTTGCCATCTGCCTGTGCCCCGCCGTCTGTGCCATGTCTTTGCCGGCCCATCAGAGTGAGGCTCCCAGGGATGGAGTGTTTCCTGTTTGTGTCTCTGTCCCACCTTCTCTGGACCTGGCACTGTGCCCTTTGTCGACAGAGGTCTTGGGTTGATTGTCAGCAAAGCAGACAATCTATATGGCTCTAAATGGCTGTGAATATGCTTGATTGGGTTATTTTAAAAATAATTGGATATGTAAACATTTGAGTGTGACACAGGTGGATTTTTGGGCGAATGGTCTTGTTCTTCAGGGAATAACCACAGGCCCATCCACAAGGACCATTTCTGGATGATTTATGGAACGCTGTTCTACCTGGTTCATTTTGAACGTTATCTCAGCCTGAGAGGTAGCTCAGCATGTGACGAAGATCACTGGTTTGAATCCTAATCTGCTCCTTAGGAGCTGCACCTTCCATGCCTCCGTTTCTTCCTTGGTTAGGTAGGAAAGGTATGAGCTACCTCAGAGTTGTGAGTGAGGCCTGCATCGAGTGACCACATTAAAGTGCCAAGAACTGAACCCGAAAGGTTGATATTTAAAGACCTTTAAACATTCCGATGCTGCATTTTAGTACCCGGGTAAAACAGCAAAGTTATTACAGATGCAGATGCAGACCCTCGGTGAGGTGGGGGGGCTGATGGCAGGAGGTGGATCACCGACCCTGTAACGAGGGCGTGGTCTGTTAGAGGCTGAACGAAGTGTACGTCATTGCGTGTACCACGGAGGTCCCTCTCGTGAAGTCCTGGAAGGTTCCACGTGGCTGAGCCTTGCGGTCTGTCCATGACATCCGGCAGGAGCAGAGCTTTCGGGTGCAGCCTTGCTCTTGTGTGCACGGCCCTCAATGGTCTCAAAAGTCTGAGGCTTAAAGCGGGCTTGGGCTTTCCTTACACCTCCTGGACGTCTAATTTGCCTGGCAAACATGTTTTTCTTGGGTGTAAAGGTGAAGGAGAGGGTGACTGTGGTGAAAGTGTACTAATTACTGCACTTCTGGGTCAGTGGTGCTTGGTTGAAGACACTATCTGCCCTGGGTGGACATCTCTGGGGTGGTGAGAACCAGTGGCTGGATGTCATGGGGTTGCCAAGAAGATGCCAATTTTTTCGTTTTTCCTCAGTAACAACACCCTACTTTGGCCTCCTCTGGTCAGGGGCCACGCCCTTGACCTGGGCAGCTCCGGGTCCTCACACTCAGGGGCTCAGGGCGGGTGCTGGGTGCAGAGAGAAGGAGAAGGGCGGCGGTTTGAGCCCAACTGCGTTGGCTTCATCTTCTGCCTCTTGTCCCTAAGTACATTTGCAAAGCTTTCCAGATGAAAACTCAGAAGGGAATTTTAATGACTGGAATCTGTGCATTCCATGGAAGCCAAGTCTGTCCACCTGTTTCACCCACCTCACTTCTCCCCATTGGGACTGATTTTGGCAGCGTTCATAGGGGCAGGGATGCAAGGGGTGGTGGCCAACCCTCAGCCCTGCGTCCCTCCCCACCTCCCCTCAGCGCCAGAGCATTTCGGTGTCATCCCCTTCCCTGCAGGCGTCCTCATGAAAACCAAGTGCAGCTGGAGGGAGACGACTGTGCCCGCTCCTGTGACCTTCCCGGCCAGCCCGGCTGCAGCGGCCTCTGCGCAGGCATCTGTCTGGTGCTGCCTCCATGCCCCTCCCGTCACCTGACGCTCCTGCTCCTGAATCTTCACGCGTGTGCTCCGTGGAGCCACCTCACGGGCTCCCTGGGAACGGAGACAGTGTCTCACGCCGGTCACAATGCTCTTCTCTGTCCACTGAATAGTCCAACACGGAATCATTCCTCTGTGATTATTGATGCTTTGTTATGTAGAACTGGAATGAAGAAAAAGTGAATTTAGACATTACAGCCATCAGGTTGAAGCTAGGTAATTGCATTAGGGAATTAAATGAGAGCATTTGAGCTTGTCAAGTTCTAATTCCACATCTTCGTATCCCCATCACCCTATAGCCAGTGTCTATCACAGCCCTTGGTCAGGAATTTCTTGATAAATGCTTATTGAATTGAACTGGACTGAGCTTAACATTCCCACCCAGAGTTAGAAGCCAGTCCCTGAGCAAATTGCATTGAGAACGTGAGTTTGACGTCACTGTGGTAAGGGGTATCCTACACGTCATAATTCCTAGTCAGTATCGGGTATTTAGTCAAATAAACTCAAGTATAGAGAAGCATATGCCCATCTGGCGAAAGGGCAAGGTACGGTGCTTTAGGTCCAGGTCCCCAATATCAACTATGAAAATAAAATGTTGTCAACTCCAATTACAGCCCTGTCCTCAACTGGTCACTGTTTATACTAACAATTATAAACAGCTTGAACTTGCTGTCCTGAGAGGCAACACACCCTCCATTCTCTCTGCAGTGCAGCTGCCTTGGTGGATGGAACATGCCCCTCCTCCCTCCCTCCCCCTCCTCTCTCCGTCTCCCCTCCTCTCTCCCTCCCCCTCCTCCTTCCCTCCCCCTCTTCTCTCCCTCCCTCTCCCTCCCTCCCCCTCATTCTTCCTGTCTTCTCTCACCTTTCTCCCCCTACCTTCTCTCCCGGGTGAGGCGCAGAAGAGAAGAGACCTCCGGAATCTTCTGCTTCATCCAAGCAGCTTGGGGGCAGCATCAACAACTGCAATTTGGCTGCCCCAGCAGGTGCCTCAGGGCAGCCTTTCTAATGGGAATCCTGGAATCATGTCTTTCCTTAATGTGTCCTAAAGGCTGGAGGACATGAAGTGAAACAATGCTCCATGCTCAGTCCTGTGATTTTGTGTATTTATTGGACTTACTTTGAAATTAAACTAAATGATACCCAAGGTAGAGCATGAAAAAAAAAAAAAAAAAGAAAGAAAGAAAAAACAGGCTATGGTGTTTGAAAAACAAAACTATTTGGTTTGTTGGTTTGTTCTTAGACCTTCACAGGCTCCTAGGTCACACGTTTCAGTTTCTCAGCGAGTGACATTCTCTCCGGAAGCCGTGTCAGCCTCTTGTTTGATGATGTCAGCCACAGCAGAAAGAAGCACTCCGTAGGCCCCGTGCTCAGCACCTTGGCGTGAGCTCCTGCCGTCTTCTGTTCATGCTCATCACAGCTCTGTGCAGTGGGCATCCTCCTGATCCCTGTGGGAGGATGGAGGATGGAGGCAGAAGGGTGAGTGACGGCAGGACCACATGAGGGGTGTCTCCCGACGTAGGGAGGGGAGCTGGCCCAGGACCTCAGTGCCCATCGCGTCCTTCCTCCTCCTCCTCTGCCTCTCTGTGACTGTTTGACTCAGACTGCAGGGACAGGTGTGAGTATGTGCAGAGCGTGTGTGCACCCCTGGGGGTGTGTGCTTATATAGGCAGGGAGGGGTGTGAGCACGTACAGAGCATGTGTGCACACCTAGGGGATGTGTGCTGGCATTGGCAGGGACAAATGTGAGCATGTACATAATGTGTGCTGGCATTGGCAGGGATAGATGTGTACAGAGCATGTGTGCACACCTTGGGGGTGTGTGCTGTTGTCATGGACAGACGTGAGTGTGTACAGAGTGTGTGCACCCCTGGGGGTGTGTGCTGGTGTTGGCAGGGACAGATGTGTACAGAGCATGTGTGCACACCTGGGGGTGTGTACTGGTGTTGGCATGGACAGACGTGAGCATGTACAGAGCATGTGTACACACCTGGGGGTGTGTGCTTATGTTGTTTTGTAAGTGGCAAATATGTGGCCCGTTGCCTCAGGACGCGATGTGCCCATGCTGAGTCCGTCAGTGGCCCTCGGGTTGGGGTCTCCATCTCCCCAGACAGCACTCGAGTGTCTTGAGGTTTCAGATTCTTCCTCTCTGGGTACTTGGGCCTCCTCAGGACCAAACATCAGAACCAGCCAACTGCAAACTACAAGAACGTTCAAATGCATCTTCAGTAGG
>NW_022313923.1:0-12796 GCF_002776525.5 Piliocolobus tephrosceles
TTTTTTCCCATTCCCTAGGTTGTCTGTTGATCCTGTAGATAGTTTCTTTTGCTGTGTAGAAGCTCTTAAGTCTAATTAGATTCCACTTGTCAATATTTGCTTTTGTTGTGATTGCTTTTGGTGTCTTTGTCATAAAATTTTTTCCTGTTCCTATATCCTGATTAGTACCACCTAGGTTGTCTTCCAGGGTTTTCATAGTTTTGGGTTTTACATTTAAGAGAATCCATCTTGAGTTAATTTTTGTATATGGTGTAAGGAAGGGGTCCAGCTTCAATCTTCTGCATATGGCTATCCAGTTATCCCAACACCATTTATGGAATAGGGAGTCTGTCCATTACTTGTTTTTGTCAGGTTTGTCGAAGATCAGATTATTGTAGAGGTGCAGTCTTACTTCTGGGTTCTCTATTTTCTTCCATTGGTCTATGTGCTTGTTTTCGTATCAGAACCATGCTGTTTTGGTTACTGTAGCCTTGTAGTATAGTTTGAAGTTGGGTAACATGATGCCTTCAACTTTGTTCTTTTTGCCTGATATTGCCTTGTCTATCCAGGCTCTTTTTTTTTTTTTTTTTTTTTTTTTGGTTTCAAAATAGTTTTTTTTCTAGTTCTATAAAGAATGTCATTGGTAGTTTGATAGAAACAGCATTGAATCTGTAAATTGTTTTGGGTAATATAGCCATTTTAATGATACTGTTTCTTGCTATTCATGAGTATGGGAGGTTTTTCCATTTGTTTGTGTCTTTCTAATTTCTTTGAGGAGTGTTTTGTAATTCTCATTGCAGAGATCTCTCACCTCCCTTGTTCGCTGTATTTCTAGGCATTTTATTATTTCTGTGGCAAATGTGAATGGAATTGCCTTTCTGATTTGGCTCTAGGTTTGGCTGTTGTTGGTGTACAGGCATGCTAATGATTTTTGTACATAGATTTTGTATCCTGCAACTTTGCTGAAATGTTTATCAGATGGAGGAGCTTTTGGGTTGAAACTATGGGGTTTTCTAGAAATAGAATCGTGTCATCTGCAAACAGAGATAGTTTGGCTTTCTCTCTTCCTATCTGGATGCACTTTATTTCTTTCTCTTGTCTGATTGCCCTGGCTGGGACTTCCAATACTATGCTGAACAGGAGTGATAAGATAATGCATCATTGTCTTGTGCTGGTTTTTTAGTGGAAATGCTTCCAGCCTTTACCCATTCAGTAAAATGTTGGCTGTGGGTTTGTCACAGATAGCTCTCATTATTTTGAAGTATGTTCTTTCAATACCTAGTTTATTGAGAATTTTTAGCTTGAAGAGATGTTGAATTGTATTAAAAGACTTTTCTGCATTTATTGAGATAATCATGTGGTTTTTGTCTGTAGTTCTGTTTTTGTGATGAATCACATTTATTAATTTTTTTTTTGAGATGGAGTCTCGCTCTATTGCCCAGGCTGGAGTGCAGTGGTGTGATCTCAGCTCACTGCAAGCTCTACCTCCCAGGTTCATGCTGTTCTCCTGCCTCAGCCTCTTGAGTAGCTGGGACTACAGGCACCTGCCACCACGCCTGGCTAATTTTTTGTATTTTTAGTAGAGAAGGAGTTTCACCTTGTTAGCCAGGATGGTCTTGATATCCTGACCTTGTGATCCACCCGCCTTGGCCTCCCAAAGTGCTGGGATTACAGGGTTGAGCCACCACGCCTGGCCACATTTATTAATTTTTGTTTGCCAAACCAACCTTGCATCCTGAGGATGAAGGCTACTTGATCATGGTGGATTAGCTTTTTGATGTGTTAGTTATTTTGGTTTGCAAGTATTTTGTTGATGATTTTTGCATGGATATTCACCACAGATATTGGCTTGAAGTTTTCTTTTTTCATTGTGTCTCTGCCAAGTTTGGTGTGAAGATGATCTTGGTTTCATTGAATGAGTTGGGGAGGAGTCCCTCTTCAATTTTTTGGAAGAGTTTTAGTAGGAATGGTACCAGCTGTTCTTTGTACATCTGGTAGAATTTGTCTGTGAATCCATCAGGTTCCAGGCTTTTTTTAGTTGATAGGTGACTTATTACTGATTCAATTTTGGAGTTAATTATTGGTCTGTTAAGGGTTTCAATTTCTTCCTGGCTCAGTCTTGGGAAGTTGTACATGTCCACAAATTTATTGATTTCTTCTTTGTTTTCTAGTTTGTGTGCATTGAGGGGTTTGTATTAGCTTCTGATGGTTGTTTTTATTTCTGTGATGTCAGTAACAACATTCTCTTCATTTCTAATTGTGTTTATTTGGGTCTTTTCTCTTTCTTCTTTATTAGTCTAGCAAGAGGGCTATCTATTTTATAAATTTTTTTTCAGAAAACCAACTCCTAGTTCCTTGATCTTTTTAATAGTTTTTCATGTCCTGCTTTCCTTCAGTTCAGCCCTGATTTTTTATTTCTTTTCTTCTGCTTGCTTTGGATTGATTGGTCCTGCTTCTCTAGTTCCTTCAGGTGGGAAATTAGGTTGTTAATTTGAGATATTTCTAACTTTCTGATATGGGGATTTAGTGCTATATATTTACCTCTTAACATTGCCTTAGCTGTGTCCCAGAGATTCTGTTATGTTGTATCTTTGTTCTCATTATTTTCAAAGAACTTCTTTATTTCTGCCTTAATTTCATTATTTACTCAAAAGTCATTAAGGAGCATGTTTAATTTCCATGTAATTGCATGGTTTTGAGCGATTTTCCTAGTCTTGACTTTTATTTTTATTGAGCTGTGGTCCAAGAATGTCTTCATAAGATTTTGGATCTTTTACATAGTTGAGAATTATTTTAGGTCCAATTATGTGGTTGATTTTAGAGTATGTGCCTTGTAACATAGAAGACTATACATAGAAGAATGTATAGTCTGTTGATTTGGGTGGAGAATTCTGTAAAGGTCTATCAGATCCATTTTGTCCAGTGTTGAGTTTAGGTCCTGAATATCTCTGTTAATTTCCTGCCTTGATGATCTGTCTAATGCTATCAGTGGCATTTTGAAGTTTCCCACCATTTTTGTGTGGGAGTCTATATCTCTTTGTAGGTCTCTAATAACTTGCTTTATGAATCTGGGTGCTCCTGTGTTGGGTGCATATGTATTTAGGATAGTTAGGTCTTCTTGTTGAATTGAACTCTTTACCATTATGTAATGCCCTGCTTTGTCTCTCTTTTTTTAAATCTTTGTTGGTTTGAAATCTGTTTTCTCTGAAATTAGCATTGCAAATCCTGCTTTTTTGTTTTCCATTTGCTTGGTAGATTTTCCTCCATCCCTTTATTTTGAGCCTAGGATTGTCATTACTTGTGAGATGTGTATCTTGAAGACAGCATACCACTAGGTCTTGCATTTTCATCCAGCTCTGTGCCTTTTAAGTGAGGCATTTAGCCCATTTACATTAATATTGATATGTGTGGATTTGATCCTGTCATTGTGCTGTTAGCTGGTTATTATGTTAGCTTATTTGTGTGATTGATTCACAATGACACTGGTCTGTGTGTTTAAGTGTGTTTTTGTATTAGAAGGTAGTGGTCTTTCCTTTCTGCATTTAATGCTCCTTTAAAGATCTCTTGTAAAGCAGGTCTTGTAGTAATGAATGTTCAGACATTTGCTAATCTGAAAAGGATTGTATTTCTTCTTCACTTAGGAAACTTAGTTTGACCAAATATGAAACTCTTGATTGAAGATTTTTTTCCCTAAGATGGTTGAATAGAGGTCTCCAATCTCTTCTGGCTTTTAGGATATTACCTGAGAGGTTTGCTCTTAGCCTAATGGGGTTCCCTTTTTAGGTAACTTGCCCTTTCTCTCTAGCTGCATTTAGCATTTTCTTCATTTTGACCTTGGAAAATTTGATGATTATATGTCTTTGGGATGATCTTTTTGTGTAGAATCTTGTAGGAATTCTCTGTATTTCCTGAATCTGATCATTATTAGCTTCTCTAGCAAGGTTGAGGAAGTTTTCATGGATTATATCCTGAAATATGTTTTCCAAGTTGTTTGCTTTTTTCCCCTTCCCTTTCAGAGATGCCAATGATTCATAGATTTGGCCTCCTTATGTAATCCCATATTCTCAGAGGCTTTGTGTACTCCTTTTCATTCTTTTTTCTTAATTTTTGTCTGACTGTCTTAAAGAACCAGTCTTCGAGTTCTGAGATTTTTTTTCCTCAGCTTGGTTTATTCTGATGTTAATACTTGTGATTGCATTGTGAAATTCTTGTATTGTGTTATTCAGCTCTGCCAGATTCATAAGGTTCTTTTTTATAGTGGCTGTTTTGTCCTTCAACTCCTGTATTACTTTATTGTGATTCTTATTTTCCTTGGATTGGGTTTTGCCATTCTCTGAATCTTGATGATCTTTGTTCCTATCCATATTCTGAATTCTATCTCTGTCATTCTAGCTAGTTTGCCCTGGTTGAGAGCTCTTGTTGGAGAACTGGTGTGGTTGTTTGGAGGACAAAACACACTCTGGCTATTTGAGTTACCAGAGTTCTTGTGTTGGTTATTCCTCATCTCTGCATGTGGCTGTTCCTTTAACTGCAGTGTAGATTGAGTACAGTGAATAGACTTATTTTCTGGATGTTTTCATCAGGCCAAGGCTTTGTGTCGGGTTTTTCTTTGAAGTTGCCTTCTTGTCTCTGGTTTCAGAGGAAGGTATATTGGTAAGATATTTTTCATTTTGAAGCTTTAGAGTGTGATCTAGCAGATGGCACTCAGGCTTATTTGTCAGTTGGTAGACTTTTGTTCAGTTGTGTTGCTCCCCTATGTTTCCTCACAGTTGCAGCCGTGTTCCTGCTCAATGCTCTGAAAGTGTGGGATCCTCTCCCCATTGAGTGCTGGCTGTAGATCATCATTTGGCACCCCTGTGCTGTCGACTGCAGTTCTGGGGCAATCTCAGTGGTTTTTCCCCTCAACTTGGAGGCAGCAGAGGAAGGAATCTTAGCACTAGTTGTGGCTGTGGGTCATTTGCTTGTCTCCTGGGGCCTCCATCCCAGAGAGAAGCAGGTCAGCATTTGCTCAGTGCAATCAGCCCAGGATGGAGGGTCTATGCTCTGGGCTTAAGCCAGAAGTTCCCTGTCTGGTGATGAACAGTGGGGGTGTGTGTGTGAGACCCATGGAAGATGGACTAGTTTCCTCTTCTTGGGTTGCCTGCAGCTTGTTGGAGGTGTGGATAAAACACTTAGGGTCTTTGTTGCATTGTTAGTCTGAGGGTGGCAAGGCAGAGGCAGTGGCAGAGAGGCTTTCAGTTGCCCCTAGAGTTGCTACTGGCTCAGTAGCCCTGGTGGGGAATGGCTGGAGGCTCAGGCCTGGAGGACCTGCCTGGTGAGAAGATATAGGAATGGACACCCATGTAATAGTCTTGCCACTTTTCCATGGGGCTCCTGCAGTATGCTTGGGGCCCACTCTGGTCACTCATTGCCTCAGATATTCCAGTACCTGGGGGTTTCACCAGTAAAGGCTGCAAAACAGCAAAGATGGCAGCCTGTTACTCCATCTGGAAGCTTTGTCCTAGGGAGGTATGGGCCTGTTGTCAGCCCAAAGACACCCTAGGACATGGCTGGAGACCCCTGTTGGGAAGCCCTGCCCAGTGAGGAGGAACAGGATTGGAGACCTGCTTTAAAAAGCACTCTTGCCATGTTTCAGTAGAGAAACTGTGTTGTGTTAGGGGTCTGCTTCAGCCCCCAGTCACCTCAGACACTCTCAAGCCCAAAGGATGGAATGGCTGTCACCCAAACAGCAAATATGGTGACCCACCCCTCCCTCTGGGAGCTCTGTTTGAGGGAAATTACAAATCTCTGTGGGCCAGAGAACACCAACAGCGGTGGCTGAAAGCCCACTTTGGAGTTCCCACCCAGTGAGGAGGAATGGGATTGGGAACCCACTTAAGGAAGCAGTCTGGCCATGTTTTGGTAGAGCAGCTGTGCTGTGCTGTGGGATCCCTTCTACCCTCAGTTAACTCAGATTCGACAAAGCCCTAAAGCTTATTTTGTCTCACATAAGTACAGTTGGCCCTCTGTATGCATGGGTTTTGCATTATAGATTTTACTAATTGCAAATCAAAAATATTTAAAAACGCAATAAAAATGACAATACAGGAGTAAAACATAACAAAAACAAAAAAACCCAACATGGTATAAAAGCTATCTATGTAACATTTACATTGTATTGGGTATTATATATAATCTAGAAATTATTTAAAGTATACAGAAGGATGTGAATAGGTTATATGCAAATGCTTTGCCATTTTATATAAGGGACTTGAGCATTTGTGAATTTTGGCATTCACAGGGGTCCAGGAACCAACCCCTTGCAGATATAAAGGATGACTATATAGCTACCTCTGCTCTCTTTTTGTTTCTATTAGTGTGAAATATCTTTTTCCATCTTTTTACTGTTAGTCTATGTTTGTCCTTAAGAGTGAGACCAGTCTCTTATACACAGCCTATAATTGAGCCTTGGATTTTTTTTTTCTCTAATAATGTATAGTCATATTATATATTTTTATTGGAGAATTTAATACATTTACATTCAAGGTAATAATTGATAGCTGATAATTTAATACTGCCACTTTGTTAATTGTTTTCTGAGTTTTTTTTTATTACTATACTTTAAGTTCTAGGGTACAGGTGCACAATGTGCAGGTTTGTTACATATGTATACTTGTGCCATGTTGGTGTGCTGCACCCATCAACTCATCAGCATCCATCAACTTGTCAATTACATCACGTATAACTCCCAATGCCATCCCTCCCCCACTCCCCCCTCCCCATAATAGGCCCCGGTGTGTGATGATCCCCTTCCTGAGTCCAGGTGATCTCATTGTTCAATTCCCACCTATGAGTGAGAACATGCAGTGTTTGGTTTTCTGTTCTTGCAATAGTTTGCTGAGAATGATGGTTTCCAGCTGCATCCATGTCGCTACAAAGGACACAAACTCATACCTTTTTATGGCTGCATAAAAATGTATATGTGCCACATTTTCTTAATCCAGTCTGTCACTGATGGACATTTGGGTTGATTTCAAGTCTTTGCTATTGTGAATAGTGCCACAATAAACATATGTGTGCATGTGTCTTTATAGCAGCATGATTTATAATCCTTTGGGTATATACCCAGTGATGGGATGGCTGGGTCATATGGTATTTCTAGTTCTAGATCCTTGAGGAATCGCCAAACTGTTTTCCACAATTGTTGAACTAGTTTACAATCCCACCAACAGTGTAAAAGTGTTCCTATTTCTCCACATCCTCTCCAGCACCTGTTGTTTCCTGACTTTTGAATGATTGCCATTCTAACTGGTGTGAGATGGTATCTCATTGTG
Source organism: Piliocolobus tephrosceles (assembly GCF_002776525.5). Taxonomy (NCBI): domain Eukaryota; kingdom Metazoa; phylum Chordata; class Mammalia; order Primates; family Cercopithecidae; genus Piliocolobus; species Piliocolobus tephrosceles. The sequence goes on from NW_022313923.1 coordinate 7,293, forward strand.
GTTTTGATTTGCATTTCTCTGATGGCCAGTGATGACGAGCATTTTTTCATGTGTCTGTTGGCTGTATGAATGTCTTCTTTTGTGAAATGTCTGTTCATATCCTTAGCCCACCTTTTGATGGGGTTGTTTGTTTTTTTCTTGTAAATTTGTTTGAGTACTTTGTAGATTCTGGAAATTAGCCCTTTGTCAGATGAGTAGATTGCAAAAATGTTCTCCCATTCTGTAGGTTGCCTGTTCACTCTGATGGTAGTTTCTTTTGCTGTGCAGAAGCTCTTTAGTTTAATTAGATCCCATTTGTCAATTTTGACTTTTGTTGCTGTTGCTTTTGGTGTTTTAGACATGAAGTCCTTGCCCATGCCTACGTCCTGAATGGTATTACCGAGGTTTTGTTCTAGGGTTTTTATGGTATTAGGTCTAACATTTAAGTCTCTAATCCATCTTGAATTAATTTTTGTATAAGGAGTCAGGAAAGGATCCAGTTTCAGCTTTCTACTAATGGTTAGCCAGTTTTCCTAGCACCATTTATTAAATAGGGAATCCTTTCCCCATTTCTTGTTTTTGTCAGGTTTGTCAAAGATCAGATGGCTGTAGATGTGTGGTATTATTTCTGAGGACTCTGTTCTGTTCCATTGGTCTATATTTCTGTTTTGGTACCAGTACCATGCTGTTTTGGTTACTGTAGCCTTGTAGTATAGTTTGAAGTCAGGTAGCATGATGCTTCCAGCTTTGTTCTTTTGACTTAGGATTGTCTTGGCAATGCGGGTTCTTTTTTGGTTCCATATGAACTTTAAAGCAGTTTTTTCCAATTCTGTGCAGGAACTCATTGGTAGCTTGATGGGGATGGCACTGAATCTGTAAATTACCTTGGGCAGTATGGCGATTTTCATGATATTTATTCTTCCTATCCATGAGCACGGTATGTTCTTCCATTTGTTTGTATCCTCTTTTATTTCACTGAGCAATGGTTTGTAGTTCTCCTTGAAGAGGTCCTTTATATCCCTTGTAAGTTGGATTCCTAGGTATTTTATTCTCTTTGAAGCAATTGTGAATGGAAGTGCATTCCTGATTTGGCTCTCTGTTTGTCTGGTACTGGTGTATAAGAATGCTTGTGATTTTTGCACATTAATTTTGTATCCTGAGACTTTGCTGAAGTTGCTTTTAAGCTTAAGGAGATTTTGGGTTGAGACAATGGGATTTTCTAAATATACAATCATGTCATCTGCAAACAGGGACAATTTGACTTCTTCTTTTCCTAACTGAATACCCTTGATTTCTTTCTCTTGCCTGATTGCCCTAGCCAGAACTTCCAAGACTATGTTGAATAGGAGTGGTGAGAGAGGGCATCCCTGTCTTGTGCCAGTTTTCAAAGGGAACTTTTCCAGTTTTTGCCCATTCAGTATGATATTGGCTGTGGGTTTGTCATAAATAGCTCTTATTATTTTGAGATACGTTCCATCAATACGGAATTTATTGAGCATTTTTAGCATGAAGGGCTGTTGAATTTTGTCAAAGGCCTTTTCTGCATCTATTGAGATAATCATGTGGTTTTTGTCTTTGGTTCTGTTTATACGCTGGATTACGTTTATTGATTTGCAAATGTTGAACCAGCCTTGCATCCCAGGGATGAAGCCCACTTGATCATGGTGGATAAGCTTTTTGATGTGCTGCTGAATCCGGTTTGCCAGTATTTTATTGAGGATTTTTGCATCGATGTTCATCAGGGAGATTGGTCTAAAATTCTCTTTTTTTGTTGTGTCTCTGCCAGGCTTTGGTATCAGGATGATGCTGGCCTCATAAAATGAGTTAGGGAGGATTCCCTCTTTTTCTATTGATTGGAATAGTTTCAGAAGGAATGGTACCAGCTCCTCCTTGTACCTCTGGTAGAATTCAGCTGTGAATCCATCTGGTCCTGGGCTTTGTTTGGTGGGCAGGCTATTAATTGTTGCCTCAATTTCAGAGGCTGCTATTGGTCTATTCAGGGATTCAACTTCTTCCTGGTTTAGTCTTGGAAGAGTGTACGTGTCCAGGAAATTATCCATTTCTTCTAGATTTTCTAGTTGATTTGCGTAGAGGTGTTTATAGTATTCTCTGATGGTAGTTTGTATTTCTGTGGGGTCGGTGGTGATATCCCCTTTATCATTTTTTATTGCGTCTATTTGATTCCTCTCTCTTTTCTTCTTTATTAATCTTGCTAGCAGTCTGTCAATTTTGTTGATCTTTTCAAAAAACCAACTCCTGGATTCATTGATTTTTTGGAGGGTTTTTTGTGTCTCTATCTCCTTCAGTTCTGCTCTGATCTTAGTTATTTCTTGCTTTCTGCTAGCTTTTGAATGTGTTTGCTCTTGCCTCTCTAGTTCTTTTAATTGTGATGTTAGAGTGTCAATTTTAGATCTTTCCTGCTTTCTCTTGTGGGCACTTAGTGCTATAAATTTCCCTCTACATACTGCTTTAAATGTGTCCCAGAGATTCTGGTATGTTGTATCTTTGTTCTCATTGGATTCAAAGAACATCTTTATTTCTGCTTTCATTTCGTTATGTACCCAGTAGTCATTCAGGAGCAGGTTGTTCAGTTTCCATGTAGTTGAGCGGTTTTGATTGAATTTCTTAGTCCTGAGTTCTAGTTTGATTGCACTGTGGTCAGAGAGACAGTTTGTTATAATTTCTGTTCTTTTACATTTGCTGAGGAGTGCTTTACTTCCAATTATGTGGTCAATTTTGGAATAAGTGTGATGTGGTGCTGAGAAGAATGTATATTCTGTTGACTTGGGGTGGAGAGTTCTATAGATGTCTATTAGGTCCGCTTGGTGCAGAGATGAGTTCAATTCCTGGATATCCTTGTTAACTTTCTGTCTCGTTGATCTGTCTAATGTTGACAGTGGAGTGTTGAAGTCTCCCATTATTATTGTATGGGAGTCTAAGTCTCTTTGTAAGTCCCTAAGGACTTGCTTTATGAATCTGGGTGCTCCTGTATTAGGTGCATATATATTTAGGATAGTTAGCTCTTCCTGTTGGATTGATCCCTTTACCATTATGTAATGGCCTTCTTTGTCTCTTTTGATCTTTGATGGTTTAAAGTCTGTTTTATCAGAGACTAGGATTGCAACCCCTGCTTTTTTTTGTTCTCCATTTGCTTGGTAGATCTTCCTCCATCCTTTTATTTTGAGCCTATGTATGTCTCTGCATGTGAGATGGGTCTCCTGAAGACAGCAGACTGATGGGTCTTGACTCTTTATCCAGTTTGCCAGTCTGTGTCTTTTAATTGGAGCATTTAGTCCATTTACATTTAAGGTTAATATTGTTATGTGTGATCTTGATCCTGCCATTATGATATTAACTGGTTATTTTGCTCATTAGTTGATGCAGTTTCTTCCTAGGCTCGATGGTCTTTACATTTTGGCATGTTTTTGCAGTGGCTGGTACCGGTTGTTCCTTTCCATGTTTAGGGCTTCCTTCAGGGTCTCTTGTAAGGCAGGCCTGGTGGTGACAAAATCTCTAAGCATTTGCTTATCTGTAAAGAGTTTTATTTCTCCTTCACTTATGAAACTTAGTTTGGCTGGATATGAAATTCTGGGTTTAAAATTCCTTTCTTTAAGAACGTTGAATATTGGCCCCCACTCTCTTCTGGCTTGTAGAGTTTCTGCCGAGAGATCTGCTGTCAGTCTGATGGGCTTCCCTTTGTGGGTAACCCGACCTTTCTCTCTGGCTGCCCTTAAGATTTTTTCCTTCATTTCAACTTTGGTGAATCTGGCAATTATGTGTCTTGGAGTTGCTCTTCTGGAGGAGTATCTTTGTGGCATTCTCTGTATTTCCTGAATTTGAATTTTGGCCTGCCTTACTAGGTTGGGGAAGTTCTCCTGGATGATATCCTGTAGAGTGTTTTCCAATTTGGTTCCATTTTCCCCCTCACTTTCAGGCACCCCAATCAGACGTAGATTTGTTCTTTTGACATAATCCCATACTTCTTGCAGGCTTTGTTCATTTCTTTTTCTTCTTTTTTCTTTTGGTTTCTCTTCTCGCTTCATTTCATTCATTTGATCCTCAATCGCTGATACTCTTTCTTCCAGTTGATCGAGTCGGTTACTGAAGCTTGTGCATTTGTCACGTATTTCTCGTGACATGGTTTTCATCTCTGTCATTTCGTTTATGACCTTCTCTGCATTAATTAGTCTAGCTGTCAATTCTTCCACTTTTTTTTCAAGATTTTTAGTTTCTTTGCGCTGGGTACTTAATTCCTCCTTTAGCTCTGAGAGGTTTGATGGACTGAAGCCTTCTTCTCTCATCTCATCAAAATCATTCTCTGACCAGCTTTGATCCGTTGCTGGCGATGGGCTGTGCTCCTTTGCAGGAGGAGATGCGCTCTTATTTTTTGAATTTCCAGCTTTTCTGCCCTGCTTTTTCCCCATCTTTGTGGTTTTATCTGTCACTGGTCTTTGATGATGGTGACGTACTGATGGGGTTTTGATATAGGTGTCCTTCCTGTTTGATAGTTTTCCTTCTGACTGTCAGGACCCTCAGCTATAGGTCTGTTGGAGATTGCTTGAGGTCCACTCCAGACCCTGTTTGCCTTGGTATCAGCAGCAGAGGTTGCAGAAGATAGAATATTGCTGAACAGCGAGTGCACCTGTCTGATTCTTGCTTTGGAAGCTTCCTCTCAGGGGTGTACTCCACCCTGTGAGGTGTGGGGTGTCAGACTGCCCCTAGTGGGGGATGTCTCCCAGTTAGGCTACTCAGGGGTCAGTGACCCACTTGAGCAGGCAGACTGCCCCTTCTCAGATCTCAACCTCCGTGTTGGGAGATCCACTGCTCTCTTCAAAGCTGTCAGACAGAGTCGTTCGCGTTTCACAGGCTTCTACTCCTTTAGCTGAGCCCTGTCCCCAGAGGCGCAGTCTACAGAGACAGGCAGGTTTCCTTGAGCTGCTGTGAGCTCCACCCAGTTCCAGCTTCCCAGCGGCTTTAGTTACCTACTTAAGCCTCAGCGATGGCGGGCGCCCCTCCCCCAGCCTCGCTGCTGCCTTGCGGTTAGATTGCCGCAGACTGCTGTGTTAGCAAGGAGAGAGGCTCCGTGGGCGTGGGACCCTCCCGGCCAGGTGTGGGATACAATCTCCGGTGTGCCGGTGTTACAGCGCAGTATTGGGGTGGGAGTTACCCGATTTTCCAGGTGTTGTGTGTCTCAGTTCCCCTGGCTAGGAAAAGGGACTCCCTTCCCCCTCGCGCTTCCCCGGTGAGGCGATGCCTCGCCCTGCTTCAGCTCTCACTGGTCGGGCTGCAGCAGCTGACCAGCACCGATTGTCCGGCACTCCCGAGTGAGATGACCGCAGTACCTCAGTTGAAAATGCAGAAATCGCCGGTCTTCTGTGTCGCTCGCGCTGGGAGATGGAGACTGACGCTGTTCCTATTCGGCCATCTTGCTCCGCCCTCTGTTTTTCACTTTTAAATTTCTTTAAGTTCCTTACAAATGCTGGATATTAGATCTTTGTCAGATGCGTAGTTTGCTAATATTTTTT
>NW_022313924.1:0-39772 GCF_002776525.5 Piliocolobus tephrosceles
TTCTCCTTGAAGAGGTCCTTTACATCCCTTGTAAGTTGGATTCCTAGATATTTTATTCTCTTTGAAGCAGTTTTGAATGGAAGTTCATTCCAGCCCAGGTGACAGAGCGAGACTCCGTCTCAAAAAAAAAAAAAAAAAAAAAAAAAAGAACAAAGCTGGAGGCATCACACTACTGTCTTCAAAGTATACCACAAAACTATAGCAACCAAAACAGCAAGATACTGGCATGGAAACAGAAACATAGGCCAATAAAACAGAATACAGAACCTAGAAATAAATCCATGTATCTACAACCAACTTGATTTTGAGAAAGGTGACAAGAACATATTAATATATTGAGAAAGGGATAGTCTTTTTAAAAAATGATCCTGGGAAAACTGGATATTTATAGGCAGAAGAAAAAAACTAGACTTCAATCTTTCACAATATACAAAACTCAACCAAAATTGAATACAGTCTTAAATGTAAGACCTAAAACTATAAATCTACTTGAAGAAAACAGGACATCAGTCTTATACTGGACATTTTATTCGACACCATAAGCACAGACAACAAAAACAAATATAGATAAATGAGACTATATCAAACTAAGAAGTTTCTGCACAGCAAAGGAAACAGTTAACAGAGTGAAAAGACAACCTGCAGAATAGGAGGAAATATTGGCAAAGTATTTATCCAAGAAAAGATTAAAATTCAAACAAGAAATACAACTCAGTAACAACAACAACAACAGAGAAATCCCAAATGCTTTTAAAAATGTGCCAATGAGCTGACTATAAGCAAAATCAACAAAGTTCCAAGATATAAAAATCAATGTACAAAATTAGTAGCATTTCTATACACAAATAATGAACCAGGAGAAATGAACTGAAATGAACTGAAGAAAACATACAAATGGCCAATAGGTATACGAAAAATGCTTCACATCACTAAGCAAGGAAATGCAAATCACAAACACAATATCATCTCACTGCAATTAGAATGGCTATTATCAAAAAGACAAAAAATTAAAACTTTTGGTGAGTATACAGTCTTCTTCTGGGATTCTCATACACTGTTGGTGGAAATGTAAGTTATTACATCCATTAGGAAAAAAGTATGGAGGTTCCTCAAAAAACTACAAATAGAACTATCATATGTTTGAGCACTCTCACTACTGTTTATATATCCAAAAGAAACAAAGAAAATCAGTATGTTGGAGAGATATCTACACTCCTGTGTTCACTGCAGCACTGTTCACAGTAGCCAGGTATGGAATCAATGTAAGCGTCCATTAACAGATGAATGGAAAATTTCTTCCTAGAAGATTTTCAAAGATTTGCTCATTAGAAGAATTACTATGTCAACTCTAGCCTTATGCAATATTTGTCTTAAATAATAACATATGAAAGCCAAAATTACTCCTTGATCCATGGGCTGCAGAATGGATATTGTGTTCGCAGGTATGTAAACAACATTAATCTTTTATACCTCTATCAGAGCTCTTGGATGACCAGGTAAATTGTTAGTGAGCAATAAGATTTTCAAAGGAATCTTTTCTGTGCAGTAGGTCTCAACACTGGGCTTAAAATATTCAGTAAACCATACTGTCAACAGATGTGTCATCATCCAGGCTTTGTTGTTCCATTTATAACAGCACAGACAGAGTAGATATAGCATAGCTCTTAAGGGCCCTAGGATTTTTGGAACTGTAAATGAGCCTTGGATTCCATTTAAAGTCACCAGCTGTATTAGCCTCCAACAGAAGAGTCAGTCTGTCCCTGAAGTCAGGCATTATCTTCTCCTCTCTAGCTATGAAAGTCCTAGATGGCATCTTCTTCCAATGTGAATCTATTTCATCTACATTGAAAATGTTTTGGGCCGGGTGCGGTGGCTCAACCCTGTAATCCCAGCACTTTGGGAGGCCGAGACCGGCGGATCACGAGATCAGGCGATCGAGACCATCCTGGCTAACACGGTGAAACCCCGTCTCTACTAAAAAATAGAAAAAACTAGCGGGGTGAGGTGGCGGGCGCCTGTAGTCCCAGCTACTCAGGAGGCTGAGGCAGGAGAATGGCGTGAACCCGGGAGGCGGAGCTTGCTGTGAGCTGAGATCGGGCCACTGCACTCCAGCCTGGGCAACAGAGCAAGACTCTGTCTCAAAAAAAATAAAAAATAAAATAAAAAAAAAGAAAATGTTTTGTTTAGTGTAACAACCTTCATCACTTCTCTTGGCTAGATTTCAGGATAATTTGCTTCAGCTTCTCTATCAGCACGTACAGTTTCATCTTGTACTTCAGCTTCTATATCAACACTTACTGTTTTATCTTGTCCTTTGATGTTACAGAGATGTCTTATTTCCTTAAACCTCATGAATCAACCTATGCTAGTCTTCAAACTTTTCCTCTACATCTTCTTTACCTCTCTGACTTCACTGAATTGAAGAGAGTTACAGCCTTGCTCTGGATTGGGCTTTAGCTTAAGAGAATGTTGTGGCTGTTTTTATCTATTCAGACCACTAAAATTTTCTGTATATCAGCAATATGACTGTTTTTCTTCCTAAAACCTTTTAATTTCCTTCAAGAACTGTTCCTTTGCATTCACAATTTGGCTATTTAGTGCAAGAGGCCTAGCTTTCAGCTTATCTCAGCTTTCAACATGCCTTCCTCACTAAAGCTTATCATTTTTAGCTTTTGATTTAAAGTGAGAGATATGCAACTTCTCTTTTCCTTAAATACTTACAACATATTGTAAAGGTATTAATTGGCATAATTTCAATATTTTTATGTCTCAGAGAATAAGGAGGCCCAAGGAGAGAGAAAGAAATGGGGAAACACTAAGTTGATTGATGTAGCAGTCAGAACATACTTATTAAATTTGCCATCTTATGTGGGCATAATTTGTGGTGTCCCAAAACAATTATAATAACAACAAAGATTTCTGATTACAGATCATCATAAAAGACATAATAATATTGTATATGAAATACTGCAAGAATTATCAAAATGTGACACAGAGACATGAAATAAGCACACGCTCTTGAAAAAATGGCATTGATAGACTTGCTCCACACAGGGTTGCCACAAACCTTTAATTTAAAACAATGCAATATCTGTGATACACAATAAAGTGAAGCACAATAAAATAAGGTGAGCCTGTTTTGTACATGAATATTCATAGCGGCATTATTAATAATAGTCAAAAAGAGGAAATAAACGTTCATCAACTGACAAATGATAAATAAAATTTGGTATATCCATACAATAGAATATTATTTAGTATTAAAAAGAATGAAGTGTTGATATATCCTATGTTATGCATGAACCTTGCCAACATTATGCTAAATAAAGTAGTCACAAAGGACTACACATCAAATGATCCAATCTGTATAAAATGTCTAGGACAGGCAAATCCATAGAAAAAGAAAGTAGATTGGTGGTTGCCTATGTCTGTAGATAAGTGGGTGGCCGGCTGGGTGGAAGAAAATAGAGAGTGACTGCTAATGGGTAAGTGGTTTATTTTGCTGTGATTAAGATATTCTAAAATTGATGGTAGTGATTATTGTACAATAATATGAAAATTTTATGGTATGTGAATTATATCTCAATAAATCTGTGAAAGAAGGAAGAAAGGAAGGAAGAAGAAGAAAGGAGAGAGGAAGGAAGGGAGGAGAGAATGGAGAGGAATGGAGGAAGGGGAGAGAAAAAGAGGAAATAAAAGGGGAAATGAAAAGAAAGAACAAAGAAAATAAAGGGGAGGGAGAGTAATCTAGATGGGAATATTTGCTGAAATAATTGCTCAATTTTCCTGTTAAAAATAGGTGTAAGATTTTGGCTTCTGCATAGGAAGTGCAAAACTTACAATATCAAAACAACATTAAAAAACTGAGATATCTGTAAAATCTCAAATTAACTTAAACCCATCATGGAGTCCAGGTTCCAGGCAATCAACTAACCTGAAAAGAAAATAGGTGCTGCCAATGAGAGGCTGTGACAAGGGCACTTGCCTACTGAGGGTTAACATGGGACACATACAAAATGCTAAGAATAATTACGATAATTTTTTTAATGAATTGCTAAGAGTAAAGTGGGGACCAGCTGATAGTATAGAACACCTGGGAGACCCAGACATAAGAGGAATCCACTCTAACTCTCAGGCTCTTCTCCACAGAACTTACTAGGTTTTCACCAGAAAAACAGGACACAGTGAGGGAGAAACAGAAGATTTCCTTTGTGGTACAGGGCTTGGTGACAGATTCAGCATCTGCTACAGGAAAAACCCTAATGCCCAACCCCAAATCCATCTCCATTATCTCACATATGGAACAAAAGCCTTAAGCCACTGAGAGAAGGGCAACAAACTCTGTCACCTTCAAGGCACAAGTTTAAAAAATCCAACAGAGTAAGGCAAGGAAAAAAACAATTCCTCTGCTCCTGTGGGAAATATCATTAGAAATCCCTGAAGATGAGGGAAGGGGAAGAATCACTTAGGATCCACTCCTAAGACTCAGTATCATAGCCCCCTACCTAAGACTGTGGCTAAAACAGAAAAACAGGACAATCCCATCCACCAACCACACCCACTTCACCAGGCTAGCAAGCATAAAGTAGCAAGTAGAAGCATAAGGAGGCAAGAGAGACACCCTCTTGAAGCCCAAGTACAAAGGAAAAACCTAAAGTTGAGGTGGCACAGATATTGAAAAACCTTCTGGCAAACTAGCCTGCACTCTAAAAATAATGCTAGAGGAATCTGGACTGCAGCAATAACAAGACCTAAACCAAGCTCAATTGCTGGCTAAACTGATTCAACACCCTTTTCCTTCCCCAATTTTCAAGCATAGATAACTTACTTAAGTTATTCTTATATAAGATTCTGACTATCAGACAAAAATTTGGGGACAAAAAAAAGTAAGAGAAAAACAACAGGATGTAAAGAGACAAAGCAATCAACAAAACTAGACTTGGATATAACCTAGATGTTTCAAACTATAAGACAAAGAATTTAAAATAACTGAAAATAATATGCTAAAATAATATGCTAAAGATTTTAGAGAAAAAGTTGGATAATATCAGATATTCACATCAAGAATTTGTGATTTAGAGAATTAAAAACTATTAGAAATAATCAATTGAAAATGCTATACTATAAACACCTCTACGCAAATCAACTAGAAAATCTAGAAGAAATGGATAATTTCCTGGACACGTACACTCTTCCAAGACTAAACCAGGAAGAAGTTGAATCCCTGAATAGACCAATAGCAGCCTCTGAAATTCAGGCAACAATTAATAGCCTACCCACCAAAAAAAGCCCAGGACCAGATGGATTCACAGCTGAATTCTACCAGAGGTACAAGGAGGAGCTGGTACCATTCCTTCTGAAACTATTCCAATCAATAGAAAAAGAGGGAATCCTACCTAACTCATTTTATGAGGCCAACATCATCCTGATACCAAAGCCTGGCAGAGACACAACAAAAAAAGAGAATTTTAGACCAATCTCCCTGATGAACATCGATGCAAAAATCCTCAATAAAATACTGGCAAACCGGATTCAGCAGCACATCAAAAAGCTTATCCACCATGATCAAGTGGGCTTCATCCCTGGGATGCAAGGCTGGTTCAACATTCGCAAATCAATAAATGTAATCCAGCATATAAACAGAACCAAAGACAAGAACCACATGATTATCTCAATAGACGCAGAAAAGGCTTTTGACAAAATTCAACAGCCCGTCATGCTAAAAACGCTCAATAAATTCGGTATTGATGGAACGTACCTCAAAATAATAAGAGCTATCTATGACAAACCCACAGCTAATATCATACTGAATGGGCAAAAACTGGAAAAATTCCCTTTGAAAACTGGCACAAGACAGGGATGCCCTCTCTCACCACTCCTATTCAACATAGTGTTGGAAGTTCTGGCTAGGGCAATCAGGCAAGAGAAAGAAATCAAGGGTATTCAGTTAGGAAAAGAAGTCAAATTGTCCCTGTTTGCAGATAACATGATTGTATATTTAGAAAACCCTGGGCTGTCGCCCAGGCTGGAGTGGTGCAGTGGCCGGATCTCAGCTCACTACAAGCTCCGCCTTCTGGGTTCATGCCATTCTCCTGCCTCAGCCTCCCGAGTAGCTGGGACTACAGGCGCCCGCCACCTCACCTGGCTGGTTTTGTTTTTTGTATTTTTTAGTAGAGACGGGGTTTCACCATGTTAGCCAGGATGGTCTCGATCTCCTGACCTCGTGATCCGTCCGTCTCGGCCTCCCAAAGTGCTGGGATTACAGGCTTGAGCCACCGCACCTGGCCTCCAGCTTTGTTCTTTACCTCAGAATTGCTTTGGCTATTTGAGGCCTTTTTTACTTCCACACAAATTTATGGATTTTTTTTAATTTTCATGACAAGTGACATTGATATTTTGAAAGAGATTGCATTAAATCTGTTTATTGCTTTTGGTAGTATAATCATTAGAAAAAAATATTTTTTGTAATATATGAACATTGGCTGTCTTTTCAGTTTTGTGTGTCTGCTTCAGTTTCTTTAATTGGTGTTTTACAGTTTTCATTATAGAGACTTTTCATCTCCTTAATTGTCTGTTACTAAGTTATTTTTTAGCTGTTTTAAATGGAATGGTTTCTTGATTTCTTTTTCTCCTAGTTCATTATTTGTATATAGAAATGCTACTGATTTTTGTACATTGATTTCTATATCTTGGAACTTTGTTGATTTTGCTTATCAATTCTGAGATATTTTTGTGGGAGGTCTTTAGGCTTTTCCATATATAAGATTATGCCATTTGCAGTCAGGGACAACTTGACTTCCTGTTTCTCTGGTTAGTACTTTCAGTATTATGTTGAATAAGAGTGGTGAAAGTGAACATCCTTGTCTGGTTCTAGTTCCTAGAGGAAAAGCTTTCAACATTTTCTTATTCAGTGTAACATTAGCTGTGAGTTTGTCATACATGTCCTTAATTGCATTGAAGTACATTCTTTCTATACATAACTTGTTGAATGTTTTTATTATGATGGGATGTTTAATTTTCTCAAATGTTTTTTGTGTCTATTGAGAGGATTATATGGCTTTTTTTCTTTGTTGATGTGATACATCACATTTATTGTTTGTAAATGTTAAACCATCCTTGCTCCCTGAGATAAATCCCACTTGATTATGGTGTATAAACTTATTGATATGTTGTTGAATTTCATACTAGTATTTTATTGAGTTTTTTTGATCTATGTTCATCAAGAATATTGAACTGTATTTTTTTCTTTCATGCGTGTATGTGCTTTCTTTTTCTTTCTTTCTTTTTTTTCTAATTTAGTTTTGGTATCAGAGTAATGCTTGTGTCATAGAAAGAGACTGAAAAAATTTCCTCCACTTCAATTTTCAAAAATAGTTTGAAAAGAATGGGTGTTGGTTCTCTTTTAAAAGTTTGATAGGCCAGGTGCAGTGGCTCATGCCTGTAATACCATCACTTTGGGAGGCTGAGGCGGGCAGATCACAAGGTCAGGAGTTCGAGACCTGCCTGGCCAATATGGTGAAACCCCATCTTTACTAAAAATGCAAAAATTAGACAGGCGTGATGGTGAGTGCCTGTAATTCCAGCTACTTGGGAGACTGAGGCAGGAAAATTGCTTGAACCCAGGAGGTGGAGGTTGCAGTGAGCCAAGATGGCACCCCTACACTCCAGCCTTGGTGATATAGCAAGACTCTATCTCGAAAAAAAAAAAAAAAAAGTTTGATAGAATTCAGCAATGAAACCATTCAGTGCTGAGCTTTCCTTTGCTGGAAGTCTTTTTTTCAACTTTAAGTTCCAGGGTACATGTGCAGGATATACAGGGTTGTTACATAGGTAAATGTTTGCCATTGTGGTTTGCTGTACAGATCAACTCCCATCACCTAGGTATTAAGCCCAGCATCCATTAGCTATTCTTTCTGATGCTATACCCACCACCTCCCCAACAGGTTCCAGTGTGTCTTGTTCCCCACTATGTATTCATGTTTTCTCGTTGGTCATCTCTCACTTACAAGTGAGAACAAAGTCATGTATTGTTTTCTGTTTCTTCATAAGTTTACTGAAGATAATGGCTTCCAGCTCCATCCATGCCCCTGCAAAGGACATGATCTAGTTCCTTTTTATGGCTCCATAGTATTCCATGGTGTATATGTACCACATTTTCTTCATCCAGTCTATTTTCGATGGGCCTTTGGATTGATTTCATGTCTTTGCTATTATGAATAGTGCTGCAATGAACATATGTGTGCATGTATCTTTATAATAGAATTATTTATTTTCCTTTGGGTATATGCTCAGTAATGGGATGGCTGGGTCAAATGGTATTTTTACTTCTAGATCTTTGAGGAATTACCACACTGTCTTCCAAAATGGTTGAATTAATTTACATACTCCCACCAATAGTGTAAAAGCATTCCTTTTTCTCCGCAACCTTGCCAGCGTCTGTTGTTTCTTGACTTTTTAATAATTGCCTTTCTGACTGCCGTGAGATGGTATCTCTTTGTGGTTTTGATTTGTATTTCCTTAATGATCAGTGATGTTGAGCTTTTTTCATGTTTCTGGTTGCATGAATGTCTTCTTTCGAAAGTATCTGTTCATGTCCTTTACCCACTTTTTAATGAGGTTGTTTGTTTTATTCTTGTAAATTTGTTTAAGTTACTTGTAGACTCTTGATATTAGACATTTGTCAGATGAGTAGATTGTAAAATTTTTTTCCCATTCTGTAGGTTGTCTGTTCACTCTGATGATAGGTTTTATGCTATGCTGAAGCTCTTTAGTTTAATTAGATTCCATTTGTCAGTTTTTATTTTTGTTGCAATTGCTTTTGTTGTTTTCATCATGAAATCTTTGCCTGTGCTTATGTCCTAAATGGTATTTGCCTAGATTTTCTTCAGAGTTTTTATAGTTTTGGGTTTTACAAGCAATGGGGAAAAGATTCCCTATTTAATAAATGGTGCTGGGAGAACTGGGTAGCCATATGCAGAAAGTTGAAATTAATAAATGGTGCTGGGAAAACTGGCTAGTCATATGCAGAAAATTGAAATTGGACCCCTATGTTAGTCTGTTCTCAGCTGCTAATAAAGATATACTCAAGACTGGGTAATTTATAAAGAAAAAGAGATTTATTATTTATTATACTTTAAGTTCTAGGGTACATGTGCATAACGTGCAGGTTTGTTACATATGTATACTTGTGCCATGTTGGTGTGCTGCACCCATCAACTCGTCAGCACCCATCAATTCATCATTTATATCAGGTATAACTCCCAGTGCAATCCCTCCCCCCTCCCCCCTCCCCATGATAGGCCCCAGTGTGTGATGTTCCGCTTCCCGAGTCCAAGTGATATCATTGTTCACTTCCCACCTATGAGTGAGAACATGTGGTGTTTGGTTTTCTCTTCTTGTGATAGTTTGCTAAGAATGATGGTTTCCAGCTGCATCCATGTCCCTACAAAGGACGCAAACTCATCCTTTTTTATGGCTGCATAGTATTCCATGGTGTATATGTGCCACATTTTCTTAATCCAGTCTGTCACAGATGGACATTTGGGTTGATTCCAAGTCTTTGCTATTGTGATAAAATAAAATAAAATAAAATAAAATAAAATAAAATAAAATAAAATAAAAACATGGCATATATTTATATAAAATAGTATATTATTTACCCTTAAAAATTCATGAAATTCTGATACATGCTACAACATAAATGAACCCTGAGCCAGATACAAAAGGACAAATACTGTATTGATTCCACTTACATGAGGTACCTAGAATAGTCCAATTAATCCATAGAGACAGAAAATAGAATGGTGGTTACCAAAGGCTTGGGAAATGGAGAGATTATTCAGTAAGTGTAGAGTTTCAGTTTGGGATAATGAAAAAGTTCTGGAGACAGATGTGGTGATGGTGGCAAACAATGTAAATGTACTTAATGCCACTGAACAATATACTTAAAAATGGTTTAAATGGTCAAGTTATGTTTATATATTTTACAATTATATACATATACACATATAATTCAGACGATAAATCTCTTTAAGGAAAGAGAACACAAAATTTTGCCAAACAGGTATAATGGTTTGGAAACTTCAGGAAGCCAGAATTTTTTGAGAATCAAATGTTGAATTCTTGTTGGAAAAGAGAATGAGTGATAGAAGTTATCCCTCAGAGAACTCCTGATTTGGGAAGAATAGTGACATACTATGTTTTTTTGTTTTTTTCTCCCTATCTCCTCTGCTTGCCAGGAGTGTAAGTGGATGCCAGGAAGGGGGAATGACTTAGATGCTAATTTACTATCTGCTAGAAAGCAAATCAAAGGCTGAAGGGAAGCATTTGTAAGGGTTCCAACACACAAGGAATAAACTCATGAGGACAAGTCCCAGAGACGTTCAACATGGAAGCATTGTAAGTACAGAAAAGAAAGGCTCTTCTTAAAATACACTCTCCTTAATGTAGTGACAATGACATTTAATAAACAGGGTATTGAAGTGGTATCCAGGCGCTTATTTGCCTCAGTGGTCCTCAACCCTGAATTAATAGGGGTACCCAAGTCCCATCCCCCAAAATTCCAATTCAGTTGGTAGAAGGGGAGCTTGGCCATAATTTTTTTTCAAGCTCCCATATGATTCTAACAGGTAGCCAAGGTTAAGAATCATTGCAACCCTTATTCTAAGCCCGTGTCTTCTAAACCACTATCACCTATCACCTTTTCGTACTCATTTGGGTTCCTGTTCAAAATTTAAGTTCTGAGGGTTCTGCCCCTAAGGTAAAGAAATCTGCACTTTTAACTAACACTCCCAATGATTCCTGAGCAAAGAATGCTCTAAATGAGTCTCATTTTGTTTAAAATAACATTTTGAATTAGTTTTCTGTTATTCTTTGGTATAATAAAATAAAGATATTTTGAAAGAAGTAAAAAAAAAAGAGAGAGAGAGATTTAATGGACTCTCAGTTTCATATGGCTGGGGAGGTCTCACAATCAAGGTGGAAGATGTAGGAGGAGCAAAGGCATGTCTTACATGGTGGCAGACAAGAGAATGTGTGTAGGGGAACTCCCCTTTATAAAATCACCAGATCTCATGAGACTTATTCACTATCACGAGAACAGCATGGGGACCTGCTCCCATGATTCAGTTACTTCCCACTGGACCCCTCCCATGACACTTGGGAATTATGGGAGCTACTATTCAAGATGAGATTTGGGTGGGGACCTGGCCAAACCATATCAACCCCTTTCTTACATCTTATACAAAAATTAACTCAAGATGGACTACAGAGTGAAATGGGAGACTTTTTATTACAGGTTCAATCTCAATATTCTTATTGATCTGTCCAGGTTTTGTATTTCTTCCTGGTTCAATCTTGTTAGGTTGTATATGTCCAGGGATTTTTTTTCTTTTCCTATAGATTTTCCATTTTGTTGTATGGTTATTCATAGTCATCTCTAACGATCCTTTGTATTTCTGTGGTATCAATTATATTTTTTTGTTTCTAATTTATTTATGTGAGTCTTCTCTCTTTTTTTCTTAGTCTAAGTAAAGATTGTCAATGTTGTTTATGTTTTCAAAAAGTCAACTTTTTTCATTTTCTTGATCTTTTTTTTTTTTTAGTTTTATTTTATTTATGCTCTTAATTTTAGTATTTATTTTTCTTTACTAATTTGGGCTTTGGCTTGTTTTTGCTTTCTCTGATTCCTTGAGATACATCATTCGGTTGTTTACTTGAAATCTTTTTTACTTTTTTCGTGTAGGTACTTATTGCTATAAACTTCAACTTATTACTATATAATAACATAGTTATATATATAATAATATAGTTTTGCTATATCCCGTAGGTTTAGTTGTTTTAAGAACGTTTTAAATTTCCTAATTAATTTCTCCATGGACTCATTGGTTGTTCAGGAGCATATTGGTTAATTTCCATATATTTGTACCTTTCAAAAGTTTCTCATTATTGATTTCAGTTTTAGTTCATTGATACAAGAAAAGATACTTGATAATTTCAATTTTAAAAAGGATTTGTTGAGACTTGTTTTATGACCTAACATGCGGTTTATTCTGGAGAATGTTCCATGTGTTCATGAGAAGAATGTGAATTCTGCAGCTGTTGGATGAAATGCTTTGTAAATGTCTATTAGGTCTAATGTTAAGTTTAAATCCAATGTTTCTTTGTGGATTTTGTTTCTAGATTATCTATCCAATGCTATGAGTGGCATGTTAAAGTACCAATCTATTAATGGAGTGTATCTCTTCCTTTATATCTAGTAATGTTTGCTTTATATATCCATGTGTTCTGGTGCTTCGTGCATATATATTCACAATTGGTATATTGTATTCCTGAATTTATTTCTTAAGTATAATATAACGATCTTTTAGTCTTTTTTTTTTTTTAGTCTTTTACTTAAAGCTTGTTTTATCCAATATAAGTATAGTAGCTACTCTTGATTGCTTTTTGTTTTTATTTGAGTGAAATATTTTTTACTATCGTTTCACTTTCAATCTGTACGCATCTTTACCAGTGAAGTGAGTTTCTCATAGGTAGCATATAGTTGGGTCATTTAAAAAAATCCATTCAGCTAGACTGTACCTTTTAAGTGGGGGATTTACTCCATTTAGAAAGTATTATTTTTTGGTGAGCAATTACTCTCATCATCTGTTAATTGTATTCTGGTGGTTTTGTATATTCTTTGATTCTTCCTCTCTTATTGTTTTATCATTGTGATATGGTGGTTTTTTATGGTGATCAGATTTTGTTCTTTTGTCCTTTTCTTCTGTGTATCTGTTCTACCAGAGCTTTGTGTATTTCTCCATGTTTTCATGTTAGTAATTATCATATTTTTATTTCTAGATACAGGGCTACCTTGAACACCTCTTGTAAAGCCAGTCTAGTGTGATGAATTTCTTCATTTATTGCTTGTCTGAGAAAGATTTTATTTCTTCCTCATTTTTGAAGGACGGCTTTTCTAAGTATTGTAATTTAGTTGGCTTCTTTTTTTCTTTCAGCACTTTAAGTGTATCATCATATTTTATCCTGACTTATAAGGTGTTTGCAGAGAAATCTGTCAGTCAAGTAAGAATTTCCTTATACATGCATTGATGCTTTTCTTCTCTTGCAGTTTTTAGAATTCTACCTTTGTGCTGATTTTTGACAATTTGACTATTTCGTGCCTTTAAGAATCTCTTTTTTGGTTGAATCTATTTTGGGATTTTTGAGTTGCCTGGTTATGGATGTCCAAATTTCTCTTCAAATTTGGGAATTTTTTAAGATGAGATTTGGGAGGGGCCAGGGGAAGAATGATATGGTTTAGCTCTGTCCCCAACCAAATCTCATCTTAAATTCCCACATGTTGTGGGATGGACCCAGTGGGAGGTAATCAAATAATGAGTGTGGGTCTTTCCCGTGCTGTTCTTATGATAGTGAATAAGTGTCATGAGATCTGATGGCTTTATAAGGCAGAGTTTCCCTGCACAAGCTCTCTCTTTGCCTGCTGCCATCCATGTAAGATTGTGAGGCCTCCCCAGGCACTTAGAACAGTAAGTCCATTAAACCTCTTTCTTTTGTATATTGCCCAGTCTTGGGTATGTCTTTATCAGCAGTGTGAAAATGGACTAATGCATTTGGTAATATGAAAAGCTATCAGATCCATTTTGCTTAGAAGTCATCAATCATACCTAAAACATTTTCAAATCCTATATGTCTGTTAAAGACATGTATCCAGAATATATAAATAACTTTTAAAATTCAATAATATAGGTAACTCAAATAATAAATGGGCAAAGGACATTTCTCTAAAGAAATATAAAAATGGCTAGAAGCACATGAAAAATGTTCAACATTGTTAGCTCTCAGGGAAATACAAATAAAACTTTAGGATACCACTTCATACCCAGTAGGACATGTAGTCAAAAAGATAGATAATAGCAAGTGTTGGAAAGGACGTGGATAAAGTGAAGTTATTATACACTGCCAGTGAGAGTGTAAAATGGTGCATCTACTTTGTGCAGTAGTCTGGCATTCTCTGAAAATGTTAAATATAGATTGGCCATGTGACCAGACAGTTCACTCTTAGGATAAAATCAAGATATGTAATAATATATGCTCACACAAATACTTTTACATAAATGCTCATAGCAGTGCTATTCATAATAAAAAGTGGAAACTTAATACTTCATTAATCAGCTGATGAATGGATAAATAAAACATGGTATATCCATACCACTGGGAATATTTTCAGCAAGATTTTTTATATTTTGCTGCAAAAAGCAAAACTACAAAGATAATAATAAGATCAGTGGTTATCAGGATTTTGGGAGAGGAAGGGGTAAATGTAACACAAGAAATTTTTTGGGAAGTAAAATTCTTCTTTATGATACTTATGGTGGATACATGTCATTGTACATTTGTCAAAACCCACAGGATGTACAACACTAAGTGTGAATCCTAATGTAAACTTTTTAAAAATCCAATAAACTCTGGATAAAGTTAGGGCAACTCCATCATCATTCTTGCTGTTTATAGCTCTAAAAACAATCATATCAACTCTGGGGTTAATATTATACGTGGAGGTCAAGATAATCAAATTAGTAACCAACAGCATGTGCCTTGGCAAAGAATTACAAGTATCAAGGTAGATCGTGTCCTTATGAGGGTGCTAACTCAGGGTTAGAACGAACATATTTTTAGTACAGGAGAATCTAAGTTACAACTATCCTCCGACACTGAGATTAGAATGATCAATGTACTTTTATCTTTATCAAACATTTCTTTTTTCACAATCAGAAAGCGTAAAGGTTGTCTAGGGAGATAACTCTTTGACAGACAAAATGCAAAATTTACATGTGATAAACAATTATTCCCTCAATTTAACTTATTGAGTGCCTATTACATATTGCTCTAAGAATGTAAACAGTGAGTATAAAAAAACAAGGCTCTTGTCCTTATGGCGTTTACATTCTAGTACGGGGAGATAGATGATAAATAACAAATAAATAAAACAAGAAAAATGTCAGGTAGAGTATTAGCATTCTACTACTGCTATAATTTACACAAACGAATGACTTAAAACAACACAAATTTATTACTTTACAGTTCCGGAGACTAGAAGTCCGAAATTGGTTTCACTGGACTGAAATCAAGGTATTAGCTGGGCTGTGCTTCCTCTGGATTTAGGAGAGAATCAATTTCCTTGCCTTTTCTACCTTCTAGGCAACTACTGTATTCTTTGGCTTGTGGTCTCTTTCTTCCAACTTATGCTGTCATCATCATATGTTTTCTCCGTGCCACTGATTCTCCTGCTTTTCTCTTATAAGAATCCTAATGATTATATTGAGTCAATCTGGGAAATCCAAGATTATTTCTTCATTTCCAGATCCTTAACCCAGTCACATATGAAGTCTCTTTTGGCATGTAAGGTAACATATTCACAGGTCTAGGAATGAAGATGTGAACATCTTTGGAGAACCAGGATTCTGCCTAGCACAAGTAGTTATAAATGAAGTGCAGAAAACTAACACTGTTGATGCCATAAAGAACAGCTGACTTGCTCTTTTAGGTGGTCATGAAAAGTCTCTTTGAACAGGAATATTTAACCTGAGATCCACAGGATGTAAAGGAGCCAAACCTGGGATGGTCAGGTAGTATAGCACTCCAGGCAGAAGAAAGGGAAACAAATTTGCTTTGTCAGGAAAATAGAGGCCAATGTGGCTGGATGTAAGATGGCCTAAGAGCTAAATGGTACAAGTAGGAATGGGAGAGATAGGTTGCAGTCAGATTATGTAGGATTATTACTGAACTAGGGTAAGCAAGCAGATAAGTATCTTTGCATCAAGTATCTTCTTTAAACACATTTCAAAAAAAAGGTAGTTGCTGAAAAGTAAACTACAAAATTAGGGTTAAAATGATATGTTAAGTAACCTGATGCAGCATAGCTACTGGAAATTGAAGTTGGTGTTGGTATAGCTTGAGACAGGTAAGCTTACTTTGTCTTGGCAAAGAAATGGCATGGCTCCCCAAGTTTATTTAGTGGGAGAGTCTGTAGGATCTAGACTAAATTATCTGCAAATATTTTCTGGTTGGTCAGTTAGGAAAGAAGAAATTGACTTTAGAAATAAACACCTGGTAATCTATGTCCTCAATAGGAAGCAGCTTTGAAGAAAAGTTCCTTTTTGAGGTGAAATGGGGAGTATGGTAATTCCTACTGAAGGAAAGGACTTCCAATCAAATGAGTCCTACAAAGGGAAAGATGCTTAAGTGAAAATTGCATTAAAATAGGGACACGTTGGGGGCACACCCAAGATGGCTGAATAGGAAGAGCTCCAGCCTCCAGCTTCCAGCGTGAGTGACACAGAAGACAAGTGATTTCTGCATTTTCAACTGAGGTACCAGTTTTATCTCACTGGGGCGTGTCGGACAGTTGGAGCTGGTCTGTGGGTGCAGTCCAACCAGCGAGAGCTGAAGCAGGGCCAGGCATCGCCTCACCTGGGAAGCACAAGGGGGAAGGGAATTCCTTTTCCTAGCCAAAGGAAATTGAGACACACAACACCTGGAAAATCAGGTAACTCCCACCCTAATACTGCGCTTTACCAAAGGTCTTAGCAAACGGCACACCAGGAGATTATATCCCACACCTGGCCCAGAGGGTACCACATGCATGGAGCCTCCCTCATTGCTAGCACAGCAGTCTGAGATCTAACTGCAAGGCGGCAGAGAGGCTGGGGGAGGGGCGCTCGCCATTGCTGAGGCTTAAGTAGGTAAACAAAGCTTCTGGGAAGCTCGAATTGGGTGAAGCCTACCACAGCTCAAGGAGGCCGGCCTGCCTCTGTAGACTCCTCCTCTGGGGACAGGGCATAACTAAACAAAAAGCAGCAGAAACCTCGGTAGAGGTAAATGCCCTGTCTGACAGCTTTGAAGAGAGCAATGGATCTCCCAGCATGGAGGTTGAGATCTGAGAATGGACAGACTGCCTGCTCAAGTGGGTCCCTGACCCCTGAGTAGCCTAACTGGGAGACATCCCCCACTAGGTGCAGACCTACACCTCACACCTCACATGGTGGGGTACACCCTGAGACGAAACTTCCAGTACAAGACTCAGACAGCAACACTCGCTGTTCAGCAATATTCTATCTTCTGCAGCCTCCACTGCTGATACCTAGGCAAACAGAGTCTGGAGTGGACCTCAAGCAAACTCCAACAGACCTACAGCTGAGGGTCCTGACTGTTAGAAGGAAAATTAACAAACAGAGAGGACACCCACACCAAAACCCCATCAGTGTGTCACCATCATCAAAGACCAAAGGCAGATAAAATCACAAAGATGGGGAAAAAGCAGTGCAGAAAAGCTGGAAATTCAAAAAGTCAGAGCGCATCTCCCCCTCTAAAGGAACACAGCTCATCGCCAGCAACGGAACAAAGCTGGACGGAGAATGACTTTGATGAGTTGAGAGAAGAAGGCTTCAGTTGATCAAACTTCTCAGAGCTAAAGGAAGAACTACATAACCAGTGCAAAGAAACTAAAAACCTTGAAAAAAGGATGGCTGAATGGATAACTAGAATAATCAATGCAGAGAAGACCTTAAAAGAACTGATAGAGATGAAAATCATAACACGAGAACTACGTGACAAATGCACAAGTTTAGTAACTGACTCAATCAACTGTAAGGAAGAGTATCAGCGATTGAAGATCAAATGAATGAAGCAAGAAGAGAAGTGTAGAGAAAAAAGAGTAAAAAGAAATGAACAAAGCCTCCAAGAATTATGGGATTATGTGAAAAGACCAAAGCTACGTCTGATTAGTGTGCCTGAAAGTGACGGGGAAAATGGAACCAAGTTGGAAAGCACTCTGCGGGCTATCATCCAGGAGAACTTCCCCAACCTAGTAAGGCAGGCCACCATTCAAATTCAGGAAATACAGCGAACACCATAAAGATACTCCTCGAGAAGAGCAACTCCAAGACACATAATAGTCAGACTCACCAAAGTTGAAATGAAGGAAAAAATGTTAAGGGCAGCCAGAGAGAAAGGTCGGGTTACACACCAAGGGAAGCCCATCAGACTAACAGCAGATCTCTCAGCAGAAACTCTCCAAGCCAGAAGAGAGTGGGGGCCAATATTCAACATTCTTAAAGGAAAGAATTTTCTTTTCTTTTCTTTTCTTTTTTTATTATTATACTTTAAGTTCTATGGTACATGTGCATAACGTGCAGGTTTGTTACATATGTATACTTGTGCCATGTTGGTGTGCTGCACCCATCAACTCGTCAGCACCCATCAACTCATCATTTACATCAGGTATAACTCCCAATGCAATCCCTCCCCCCTTCCCCCTCCCCATAATAGGCCCCGGTGTGTGATGTTCCCCTTCCCAAGTCCAAGTGATCTCATTGTTCAGTTCTCACCTATGAGTAAGAACATGCGGTGTTTGGTTTTCTGTTCTTGTGATAGTTTGCTAAGAATGATGGTTTCCAGCTGCATCCATGTCCCTGCAAAGGACCCAAACTCATCTTTTTTATGGCTGCATAGTATTCCATGATGTATATGTGCCACATTTTCTTAATCCAGTCTGTCACTGATGGATATTTGGGTTGATTCCAAGTCTTTGCTATTGTGAATAGTGCCGCAATAAACATACGTGTGCATGTGTCTTTATAGCAGCATGATTTATAATCCTTTGGGTATATACCCAGTAATGGGATGACTGGGTCATATAGTACTTCTAGTTCTAGATCCTTGAGGAATCGCCATACTGTTTTCCAAAATGGTTGAACTAGTTTACAATCCCACCAACAGTGTAAAAGTGTTCCTATTTCTCTACATCCTCTCCAGCACCTGTTGTTTCCTGATTTTTTAATGATTGCCATTCTAACTGGTGTGATATGGTATCTCATTGTGGTTTTGATTTGCATTTCTCTGATGGCCAGTGATGATGAGCATTTTTGCATGTGTCTGTTGGCTGTATGCATGTCTTCTTTTGAGAAATGTCTGTTCATATCCTTTGCCCACTTTTTGATGGGGTTGTTTGTTATATGTGAGCTTGATTCTGTCATTATGATATTAGCTGGTTATTCTGCTTGCTAGTTGATACAATTTCTTCCTAGCATCAATGTACTTTACATTTTGACATGTTTTTGCAATGGCTGATACCTGTTGTTCCTTTCGATGTTTAGTACTTCCTTCAGGATCTCTTGTAGGGCAGACCTGGTGGTGACAAAATCTCTAAGCATTTGCTTGTCAGTAAAGGATTTTATTTCTCTTTCACTTATGAAACTTAGTTTTGTGATAGATTCTTGCAATAGATTCAATAAAATAATTTTCAACCAAGAATTTCATATACAGCCAAACTAACTTTCATAAGTGAAGGAGAAATAAAATCCTTTACTGACAAGCAAATGCTTTGAGATTTTGTCACCACCAGGCCTGCCTTAGAAGAGACCCTGAAGGAAGCACTAAACATGGAAAGGAACAACTGGTACCAGCCACTGCAAAAACATGTCAAAATGTAAAGTCCATCCATGCTAGGAAGAAACTGCAACAACTAGTGAGCAAAATAACCAGCTAATATCATAATGACAGGAAGAAGCTCATACATAACAATATTAACCTTAAATGTAAATGGAATAAATGGTTCAATTAAAAGACACAGACTGGCAAATTGGATAAAGAGTCAAGACTCATCAGTTTGCTATTTTCAGCAGACCCATCGCACATGCAGAGATACACATAGGCTCAAAATAAAGGGATGGAGGAAGATCTACCAAGCAAATGGAAAACAAAAAAAAGCAGGGGTTGCAATCCTAGTCACTGGTAAAGCAGATTTTAAACTATCAAAGATCAAAAGAGACAAAGAAGGCCATTACATAATGGTAAAGGGATCAATTCATCAGGAAGAGCTAACTATCCTATATATATATATACACCCAAAACAGGAGCACCCAGATTCATAAAGCAAGTCCTTAGAGACTTACAAAGAGACTTAGAGTCCCATACAATAATAATGGGAGACTTTAACACCCCACTGTCAACATTAGACAGATCAACGAGACAGAAAGTTAACAAGGATATCCAGGAATGGAACTCAACTCTGCACCAAGCGGACCTAATAGACATCTACAGAACTCTCCACCCCAAATCAACAGAATATACATTCTTCTCAGCACCACATTGCACTTATTCCAAAATTGACCACATAGTTGGAAGTAAAGCACTCCTCAGCAAATATAAAAGAACAGAAATTATAACAAACTGTCTGTCAGACCACAGTGCAATCAAACTAGAACTCAGGACTAAGAAACTCAATCAAAACCACTCAACTTCATGGAAACTGAACAACCTGCTCCTGAATGACTACTGGGTAGATAAGGAAATGAAGGCAGAAATAAAGATGTTCTTCGAAACCAATGAGAACAAAGATACAACATACCACAATCTCTGGGACACATTTAAAGCAGTGTGTAGAGGGAAATTTATAGCACTAAATGCCCACAAGAGAAAGCAGGAAAGATCTAAAATTGACACTCTAACATCACAATTAAAAAAACTAGAGAAGCAAGAGCAAACACTTTCAAAAGCTAGCAGAAGGCAAGAAATAACTAAGATCAGAGCAGAACTGAAGGAGATAGAGACACAAAAAACCCTCCAAAAAAATCAATGAATCCAGGAGCTGGTTTTTTGAAAAGATCAACAAAATTGATAGACTGCTAGCAAGACTAATAAAGAAGAAAAGAGAGAAGAATCAAATAGACACAATAAAAAATGATAACGGGGATATCACCACCAACCCCACAGAAATACAAACTACCATCAGAGAATACTATACACACCTCTACGCAAATCAACTAGAAAATCTAGAAGAAATGGATAATTTCCTGGACACTTACACTCTCCCAAGACTAAACCAGGAAGAAGTTGAATCTCTGAATAGACCAATAAGAGGCTCTGAAATTGAGGCAATAATTAATAGCCTACCAATCAAAAAAAGTCCAGGACTAGATGGATTCACAGCCGAATTCTATCAAAGGTACAAGGAGGAGTTGGTACCATTCCTTCTGAAACTATTCCAATCAGTAGAAAAGAGGGAATCCTTCCTAACTCATTTTACGAGGCCAACATCATCCTGATACCAAAGCCTGGCAGAGACACAACAAAAAAAGAGAATTTTAGACCAATATCCCTGATGAACATTGATGCAAAAATTCTCAATAAAATACTGGCAAACCAAATCTGGCAGCTCATCAAAAAGCTTATCCACCATGATCAAGTTGGCTTCATTCCTGGGATGCAAGGCTGGTTCAACATATGCAAATCAATAAATGTAATCCAGCATATAAACAGAACTAAAGACAAAAACCACATGATTATCTCAATAGATGCAGAAAAGGCCTTTGACAAAATTCAACAGCCCTTCATGCTAAAAACTCTCAATAAATTCGGTATTGATAGAACGTATCTCAAAATAATAAGAGCTATTTATGACAAACCCACAGCCAATATCATACTGAATGGGCAAAAACTGGAAGCGTTCCCTTTGAAAACTGGCACAAGACAGGGATGCCCTCTCTCACCACTCCTATTCAACACAGTGTTGTAAGTTCCGGCTAAGGCAATCAGGCAGGAGAAAGAAATCAAGGGTATTCAGTTAGGAAAAGAAGAAGTCAAATGGTCCCTTTTTGCAGATGACATGATTGTATATTTAGAAAACCCCATCATCTTAGCCCAAAATCTCCTTAGCTGATAAGAAATTTCAGCAAAGTCTCAGGATACAAAATCAATGTGCAGAAATCACAAGCATTCTTATACACCAGTAACAGACAAACAGAGAGCCAAATCATGAATGAACTCCCTCCCATTCACAATAGCTTAAAAGAGAATGAAATACCTAGGAATCCAACTTACAAGGGATGTAAAGGATCTCTTCAAGGAGAACTACAAACCACTGCTCAGTGAAATAAAAGAGGACACAAACAAATGGAAGAACATACCATGCTCATGGATAGGAATAATCAATATCGTGAAAATGGCCATACTGCCCAAGGTAATTTATAGATTCAATGCCATCCCCATTAAGCTACCAATGACTGTCTTCACAGAATTGGGAAAAAAACTGCTTTAAAGTTCACATGGAACCAAAAAAGACCCCGAATTGCCAAGATAATCCTAAGCCAAAAGAGCAAAGTTGGCATCATCATGCTACCTGACTTCAAACTATACTACAAGACTACAGTAACTAAAACAGCATGGTACTGTTACCAAAACAGACATATAAACCAATGGAACAGAACAGAGCCCTCAAAAATAATACCATACATCTACAGCCATCTGATCTTTGACAAACCTGAGAAAAACAAGAAATGGGGAAAGAATTCCCTATTTAATAAATGGTGCTGGGAAAATTGGCTAGCCATAAGTAGAAAGCTGAAACTGGATCCTTTTCTTACTCCTTATACAAAAGTTAATTCAAGATGGATTAGAGACTTAAATATTAGACCTAATAAAAACCCTAGAAGAAAACCTAGGTAATACCATTCAGGGCATAGGCATGGGCGAGGAATTCATGTCTAAAACACCAAAAGCAACAGCAAGAAAAGCCGAAATTGACAAATGTGATCTAATGAAACTAAAGTGCTTCTGCACAGCAAAAGAAATACCATCAGAGTGAACAGGCAACCTACAGAATGGGAGAAAGTTTTTGCAACCTACTCATCTGACAAAGGACTAATATCCAGAGCCTATAAAGAACTCGATCAAATTTACAAGAATAAACAACCCCCTCAAAAAGTGGGCAAAGGATATGAACAGACATTTCTCAAAAGAAGACATGCATACAGCCAACAGACACATGAAAAAATGCTCATCATCACTCGCCATCAGAGAAATGAAATCAAAACCACAATGAGATACCATCTCACACCAGTTAGAATGGCAATCATTAAAAAGTCAGGAAACAACAGGTGCTGGAGAGGATATGGAGCAATAGGAACACTTTTACACTGTTGGTAGGACTGTAAACTAGTTCAACCATTTTGGAAAACAGTGTGTCGATTCCTCAAGGATCTAGAACTAGAAATACCATTTGATCCAGTCATCCCATTACTGAGGATATACCCAAAGGATTAGAAGTCATGCTGCTATAAAGACACATGCACATGTATATTTGTTGTAGCACTATTCACAATAGCAAAGACTTGGAATCAACCCAAATATCCATCTGTGACAGACTGGATTAAGAAAATGTGGCACATATACATCATGGAATACTATGCAGCCATAAAAAAGGATGAATTCGTGTCCTTTGTAGGGACATGGATACAGCTGGAAACCATCATTCTCAGCAAACTATAACAAGAACAGAAAACCAAACACCGCATGTTCTTACTCATAGGTAGGAATGAACAATGAGATCACTTGGACACAGGAAGGCGATCATCACACAGCCAGTCCTATTGTGGGGAGTGGGGAGGGAGGGATAACATTAGGAAATATACCTAATGTAAATGAGGAGTTAATGGGTGCAGCACACCAACATGGCACATGTGTACATGTGTAACAAACCTGCACCTTGTGCACATGTACCCTAGAACTTAAAGTATAAATAACAAAAATAAAAGGAAGTAAAAAACAAAAGAAGTGAAGTGAAGGACAGCAATGTATATGTGAACTGAAAATACAACAGACAGGCAGATGGAATTAGGAATACTTCATTATTATAAGGTATTGCACAATCTGTGAAGTGGTAGTGTTATTGTGTTATTTAAAAGCAGTCTTGGACTGCTTGTAAATGTAGATTGCAAACTCCAGGGTAACCACTAAAAAAGTGAAAAAAAAAAGTATAATTGATATGCTAAGAAAAGAGAAAGGTAATCTCATAAAGTGCTCAATTAAAACCACAAGGCCAAGCACAGTGGCTCATGCCTGTAATCCCAGCACTTTGGGAGGCTGGGGCGTGTGGATCACCTGAGGTCAGGAGTTAAAGACCAGCCTGGCCAACATGGTGAAACCCCATCTCTACTAAAAATACAAAAGATTAGCCAAGCAAAGTGGTGGGCATCTGTGATCCCAGCTACTCAGGAGACTGATGCAGGAAAATCGCTTGAACCCGGAGGTGGAGGTTGCGGTGAACCGAGATCGCGCCATTGCACTCCAGCCTGGGAAATGAGAATGAAACTCATCTCAAAAAAAAAAAAAAAAAACAAAACAAAAACAAACAAACAAACAAAAAAGAATCTACATGTCCCAGAGAGGTGCCAACAAATCAGACTAATAGGTACTTTCTTTCACAACCACTAGGATTGTTTTTACATATTAAGTTACTTCATCATCCATATTATACATGATGAGATATTAGGATCTCACATTCTAGTTACTCGGTGTCCTATTATAGAATGCTCTTTCACTTAGAAAGAGCATTTTATTTTCCAAAATAAATTATTTTATTTTCCAAAATAATAAATTATTTATTTTGGTATATTTATTTATTTTGGTATATTTTGGTATATTTATTTATTTTGGTATATTTATTTACTTATTTTAAAGATAGGGTCTCGCTCTGTCACCCAGAGTGGAGTGCAGTGGCATGAACATGGTTTGCTGTGGCTTCAGACTCCTGGATTCAAGCAATCCTTCCACCTTAGACTTCTGAGTAGCTGGGATTACAGGTACACGCCATCACACCCTGCTAACTTTTTAAAATTTTTTTGTAGATGTAGGGGTCTTGCTATATTGCTGAGGCTAATCTCAATCTCCTGGCCTCAGGAGTTCCTCTTGCCTAGGCTTCCAAAAGCGCTCGGATTAGAGGTATGAGTCGCCTCTCCCAGTTACCCAATAAATTATTTCTTTCATATTTTTTTCAAAATTGAACTTCTTCAATAAAAGAAAAATAAGTAATGTTCTTGGGTCCTCTGGGATCTGCATTAATTTCATTAACTCTGAGGAGTATACAACAGATTTTGTCCTCTACCACCTATGAGGATATTGTTGGTCCCTTTTTAGCCAAACCTTTAAAATTATTTTTATTTGTCCAATAATCCCTGTGACCCTGAATATGCCTCAATAAAATATATGTTTAAACAACAACAACAACAACAAAAATAGGGACATGTCACCACAGTTGAAGGCCAGGTTCAGTTTCTAAAGTCTCCAGCCTTTCTAAAATGTCAGCTTGCTTTTTTTTTTTTTTTTTTTTTTTTCCTTGGAAAATAGGAAAATAATTTAGGAACTTATCATCAGATTCTTTCAGTCAGAAGGCTTCTGTGTGGGGATTATATATGATCAGTAATTGAGAAGGTAGTCATTCTTTATTTAATAAACATTTGATAAGTATCTGTTTGAAAGATCATTAGAAAGATAAGTGGAAACTACTTTCCAGTACCAAGGAATTGGGAAGACATGTTCTCTTAACTTTCTGTTACTCTTGTTTTGTATAAAATTGATCCTCCTAAAATCCTTGTCATACTGTCAATCCATGTCATACTTATATTGTCCTCTGCTCTTCCACACTGTCATATATTGATGATGTACAGATTTCATTAAAACTTTTAGTTTATAGCTTGCAGTCTTCCTTTTAAACTCATATAATGCAATTTTTCTGCGTGTTATTACTGTCTATGTAGATGACAACATTCTTCATGTCTACCTTAAAGACCTTTGTTTTCCTCTAATTGAGCCACTATTACCCCGGCTATATTATGAAATATGTTGCTACAAGAAACTATTTCATTATTAAATCGTAAACTCTAATGTGCCACTGATTACCGCTTTTATCTTTTCTGTCATTTTATTTACTTATTCCCTCCATATCCATTCTCCAACTTTAAGACTTTTTTTTTCTCACTAATTTTCCCAATTAAATAGCACCTTTTCTAACACTTTCTCTTCTGTTTTTTTAAACACCATGTAAACTAGGTTGAATTTGCATTAGTCTCTTGTCAAATTACTTCCATTTTTTTCTCTAGTCTTTCTGCTGTAATTGTCTGGCAAAACTTCAGTCTTGGGTAAATCTGTCTATTATGTTGGCATCTCTATCAGTCAAGGATTGTAGCTGAATGAATGCAATAGATAAGTACAATGGCTTAACCAAATAAGATGTTTATTGTTTTAATAACAGTAGCTCCACTACATCATTAATGTTTGAGCTCATTCTATCTTTCTTCTCCACTATTCTTTTTATTTGGCTTTAATCATCATGGTTATCTAATGAGTGCTTCAAGGCCATGAGTGATTTGCCATGTTCTGCCTCACATCCAAAGAGCAGTCAGGAAAAAAATAAATGAAGTAACGAGAAGAAAAGTGATAGTATCTATGTTTGGAAAGCAAATCTGTTTCAGAAATGTCTCAGTGGACTTCTTTGCTGAGAACCAGTGTTAGCTTTAAGAAGGACTGTATATGTATGTATATATGTGAGTGTATGTGTGTATGTAAATACATATTTTCTCACAAGGAAAAGGATGAGAATAAACAAATATTGAGGAGGCCACTAACAGTATTTGCCACAGCATCATTACAAATTAAGTTTTCTATCTTAACTCCACAAGTAATCCTATGTTAACCTAGTTATATACCTCTTTTTATTAGTTGACTAGGGTTGCCATAATATAATACAATGTATTGGGTAGCTTAAACTACAGAAATTAATTTTCTCATAGTTCTGGAGACTGGAAATCTAAGATAAAGGTGCTGGCAGGTTTGATGTCTCCTGGGGCCTTTCTCCTTGGCTTGCCCATGGCCACCTTTTTCTTCATCCTCATATGGCCTTTTCATTATTTGTGTGCGTTGCTGGTGTTTCTTCCTCTTGTTATAAGGACCCAAACTTACTAAATTAGGACCCCACCCTTATGATGACAGGACTTTAACATGACTTTTGACGGGACACAATTCAGTCTATCACAGTCTTTCATTACCTGCAAAAGATATTTGAAAGCTTCATCGCTCTTTGCCATTCAGCTACACACTATTTCATCTCTCATGCCAAAAAATTTGATCTGCCTTCACTCTAACTCAGAGGAAGTAGGGACTATTACATAAGACTTCTTCAACCTTCTCCCTTTTTCCTTTTCACCTGAAAACTTGACTTTAACTGCTTTCACACATCCATTGTTTCCTCCCCTTTTAAGTTAGGTACTTAACAACAGGAGTCTTAATACTTTCAGAATTAAAGCACGCCTGTAGAATGAATGGGGCCTTCTGAAGTAATAAAGCTAGAACAGTGTCAAGTAACCACAATGAATTGTTTTCCCAAGGTTGTTGGATAATCTTTCCAGCGGATCATAGGAACTTTAGCTTGCTTTTCCCTGATAAAGGAGCTGTTTTGTCACCATTTTCAAGATAATGGTGACATATCATATATTTTCTTCTTCTTGCATAAATCTTTTTTTCTTCTTTTTGAGATGGAGTCTCGCTCTATTGCCAAGGCTGGAGTGCAGTGGCATGAGCTTGGCTCACTGCAAGTGCCATCTCCCAGGTTCACGCCATTCTCCTGCCTCCGCCTCCCAAGTAGCTGGGACTACAGGCACCCGCCACCACGCCCGGCTGATTTTTTTTTTTCGTAGAGATGGGGTTTCACAGTGTTAGCCAGGATGGCCTCGATCTCCTGACCTCGTGATCCATCCATCTCGGCCTCCCAAAGTGCTGGGATTACAGGCATGAGCCACCGAGTCCGGCCAAGCACAAATCTTTCTTTTGCATTTTATTAGATGTATGGTTGCCCATCAGTATTTGAATGACATCACAATGACATCTAGTGGCTGTAGAAATTTTTTTTAATCTCCAAGAAGTACATCTTTAGTTATAGAAAGATCTTTCTAAGCTGGAAATAAGAAAGGAGAAGGAACCATTATAAGTTAGTTGTTCTCTTTCCAATATGTGTTGCTTTTGAACCTGATTCTTTTCCTCTGTCTTCTACATTTGTTCTAAACAGGAACAGAAAAAAGCAGAAAAATTTGACACTTGCTTGAAATTGACATATTGATGTTCAGTATGACACTTCAGGGATTCTCTTTTGAGTCTGCAGAAATGAGATGTTTGATACAAAAGTGCTGCCAAATATTCAATAGTATTTTTTAGGCAAGAAGCCAAAGTCTACATCCATATGATTTAGACAATTTTAATAAGAAAACTAGGTCAAAGTTACCTTTCATGTCTTTTTTTTAACATAGACAATGAACAACAGGAAAATGTTGGCAATGGTGAAAGATGTTATGTGTGGTAGATAGTGGTGGTGGTGGTATATAACATAAAACTTTTGGGGGATGGGTGGGGAATATAGAATTTTCCAATTAAGGAGTCATGGGAAGCATTCATAGAACACTGCTATTGGTAAAAGGCAAAATGTATTTGGGGTATTTGTTTAATCAACCTGAAGAAATATGTGTTTTAAGTTGTTACTTTTAAATAAGTAATACATTTAGATTTTATAGACAAAAATTACATTGAGACATTATTTAACTTTAGAAAAAATTTTGTATTAAAAATTTATTTGGATTCTTTTACTTTTTATAGTGTGGACTTAGATTCTTAACCTACCAACATCTATTGTCTCAAAAACACTGACCAAATAAGATATTCTTCAAACTTTGATGTCCTTTTAGAATAAATAATACTTCATTTTATTAGGGTCTTATCTTTAAGACCACACATGGAAAAGCTGAATTCCATTTATTTTATAATTTTAGAGAGGCAAGAAGCTGCATTAGTCATGACATATTTGAATATATGGTTTTAGACCACTAAGACCTCTTATTTAGCTAGTATAATATACTAAATTACTGCTCATTTTTTCCCACTGGAATGTTGAGATTTAGAGTACACAGTGAAAGTAATTGGGTATTTTCTCACAATTCAGAAACATATTTGAAGAATGGACTAGGACATGTAGTGTCCTGCGTGAACTTGAAATAATTTGTGGAGAAGGAATTTAAGACCACACAGTTAGCCTCAATGCTTACTTCTCCTCTTTGTGGCAATTCTTCAGCTTGAGCTGGAGGATAGACCATTATCATCTGAGGAAAAGATCAATCCAGATCTGTACCAATGTTCAAGGTGCTGTGCTCATGTATTGCATTTTTGGAGGCAGCTGTTTTTCTGTTCTTTTGTTGGATGGTCATGGGTTGGATCATTTGACTGGATGGCGTCTATGCAACAGCATTTAAGACTCTGAAAGTTATGCGTTTGAGCTCTGCATTGAAAACAAAGACTAAGAGAGGAATTATTATCAGAGTTTGCAGCCCTCATCTAAGCCAGGATCCAAAAACACTAATTACCCCTCAAAACCAGATCCCATTCCCAATCCCTAAGCACCTTTAGCATCTGATACAGGGGTATGGGATAGTTATCTAATTTCATATTTTCTTTGTTTATCTCCTGAATCTGCTTAGTAATATCAAAGATCCCAAAAAGGTTTGTAGGAATAAAAGACAGTACATATCTAACATGGCTCTATTTTGAACTACTGCTCATTCAATTTCATGAACATCTTGGGAAAGCAGTTTTATGACTTATAGATATTTTGTAGTTCTCCTAGTCAATAGCATGTAGGATTCTTCTCACTTCTAGAGTCTTTCATAGAGGATAAAAAAGAAATGCTTGGGGAAGAAGAGAACTGTTTAGAATTCTCTTGCATAGGTTAAAATTTGTACCCTCCAAATCTATAAAAATACAAAAAAATTATTTGGCAGGAAAATATTTGGACTTCATTGAGGTCAAAGTTTTTCCTTTCCATCTATAGTTAAATCACCCACATCTTTATTTCTCTCTTCTTTCTTCTCTCACTCTTTTACTCTCTCTCAAGAATAGCCAAGAGCCAAATTGACCTTTATCTTGAAGGTAGACACTAATTTACTGACATAAAAATCCTGTCTGATTTAAGGGCAGTAGCCAATAGGAGTTTGAGCTGAGTAGTAGATTACTAATCATTAAGGACCATAAACTCTTTTGGCCAAAGACTCTTATGACGTTGTCAAATAGTGTTGTAATGGTATTTTTTTTTCCATTCAATAAGAGTAGTACTGCACTACACAATTCCTTTTTTATTACAGAGATTATCAAAGAAATCTAAAGCAAAAGAGCTTGGTGTTGAGGATAGGTAGTGCTTCTCTTTGTAAGGTATATAAAAGTGAGATAGCCACCAAATATGCATCATCTGTACATGAATTCTTTCCTAGTCTTATTTCTGTAAAAGTTTGGTTATCAAAGCTAGCTGTCAAAAAAAAAAAAAAAAAAAAAAAAGTCAAGTTTTGTTTTGGTGGAGACAAAGTTCATCTCTAAGGTACAGCATGATAAAGGGCCTTAGGATACTTCTTTTTTTTAAAAGTCAGTTATGGTAATTTTTCCCCAAAATTTCATTTACTGTAAATACTCAGGAAATTACCTTATGTATTACAAAAAATAGAGACTAAAACAGTGCCACCCAGTTTCCTGTAATACCAGATCCTTATAATACATGACTAAATGTGCATCCTTAGTCACTCACTGGCAAAAATCCAGTGCCTGGCTAGTTTTCTAAGGATTTGGATAAAACATATAGATAAAACATGAAGTGATTGATGATGTAAAAACCAATATTAAAGGGAAAGACAATGGTTACATATTTATTTCAGATATCATAGTTAGATGTTAGCTCTGTTAACAGTTCAGAACCTTAAACTAGCAAAGAGGAAAGGAAAAACAACCAAGTAGGAAAATGGAGAAGGAAAAAGGCAAAGTGTGATAATTTGTAGTTGTGGCCTCTTGTGGGTCTTGAGTGAAAGCTCTTTTTTCCTGTGGTTGTCTACTTGGTCTCAGGCCTTTAAAAGCTACTAGTGCCTCCAGAAAATTGTTTATTTATGAAAGATTCCTAAGAATCTTCACTCTTTTATCTCCCAGTTGGAGACCACTCCATGTATCAGAGGGTAAAATATGGTATCTTTTTTTAGCTGGGAGATATGAATCAATAATCAAGATATACATGTCATAGGATAGACATATAGATCAATGGAGCATACTACGTAGTCAGAAACAGCTAACACATATATAATCAATTGATTTTGTACAATGATGCCAAGATGATTCAGTGAGGAAATCAATAAATCATTCAGGACCAATGAGATATTCATAAGGATAAAATGAACAACCTTTACTGTTACCTCAAACAATATACAAAAATATAATAGAAATGGGTAATAGACTTCTAAGTCCATTAAGGCTACAAAATGAGCTATTCAAAGGAATCAGTGGCTTATGCCCTCCTCCTTGTCACACTTTTACAGTTTTGCTAGGATTATGCTAGTAACAGATGAGGCATGTACCAGTGACATCCACAGTAAGTTTATAAGGCTTTCCTCAGAAGAATTGATGTAATGCAGTTCAACTTTTCATTATTCTGGTGAGTAATTTCACGTAAAAAAATTGGAAAGCTTTTCTTTAAGTCTTTTGTCATCATGATGCAGCTGTTCTGAAACACAGTAGATAATCGCTATACATTTTGCCGCCTGATTTGTTTCAGTATATCTTTTCTGACTATGGAGCTAATCATCAATATTCTGTACTATCCTCTTTGCACATTTCCAAGGATTTGGCCTGTTGGAATATCATGGGAGGTGAGGGTTTTAGTGAGGGTTCCTGTGTGGCATAATCCTCAGCTGGGGCACTGGGCTCACCTTCCAAGTGGTTATGCCTCATCGATTAAACTATCTCATTGCTTATATATCATTGATAAGAATTGTGTTACATGGCCATCTTTTGCTTTGAGTGTATTTTATTTTATTTTTTTTATTTTCTATGGTATAGGTAGGTAAAAATAGGAGGTCAAAATTACATGGTAGAAGAAGCAACTTAGTGTCTGTCACACAAGCTTACTAGCCATAGCCAAATCTCTTTGTTATGAAAGTGTGAATTTGTTGTAAATTGATAGGATTTGAGCACCATGTGAATTTTACATTTCCTAATTATGTGGACATCTAAAACATCTACCAGCTACATCAGTTTACTGTGAATTATAAGCCACATCTGTCTACATTTAGTGTTATAACTTCTAGTCCAATTCCAGATAACCCTCCTTCCACTACCTCACAATAACTCACAAGTTGCAACTCTTCAGATATCAACAAGAAAGCTTCAGATCATTTTTCAAAGTAAAGTATTATCTTTATTATAATATTATGCATTTTTAATCTATTGAATGAGTGCTACTATTTTTGTTAGATTTCTGTTTTTTTAATATGCAACCAACAAAGTATTCAACTGTTGTGTGACTAACCCCATTTTTCACAACCAACAAAGTATTCAACTTTTGTGTGACTAACCCCATTTTCCACATAAGTCCTATGTTTTTGATATACAATTTTGCATAGTGAGTGTTACGAACACAGACATATGTTACAGCAGAACTGATTGTACACATGATGCCTGGACTTTGTTAAAATCTATGTTTGTTTTCCATGAAACTATCTGGCTCTTTTAACTAGTGAAAGTTAAAAATGAAACTCTACTTTTTAACTTATCTTCCCTTATTATTCTAAGAAAAAGAAGAGCATAGACCTTTAAAAACTAAACCATATTGGCATGATCTCACCTCTCGTAACGGAGTTACCAAATGCTCTGAACTAGCAAAATGATGTCTCACCCAAAAGAAAAGCTTACCTTTTGTTACCTTTTGGCAAACTAAGATTTTTCAGGAAAATCATGTTTTTCCAAAATGATTATTTGTATATTATTTGCCACAAGGCCCTGATCAGAGTTAAATTGATTTTTGCACATATCCACATATAGTACACATGCATCTTGACATTTATTTCTTAGGTGCTAAACCCACTGAAACTATACTTCCTCTGTAATCAGTAAACTACAGGACTTCTTAAATGCTGATAAAATTGCAGAAGTGTTTAAATATCATTAAAAAATACCTTGACTATTATTGTCATTTTCAATGCATTTTAACGTCATTTCATAAAGAACTGAAAATATTTTCATGACTTTGTTGAATTTGACTTTGTATTTTGCTGTGGTATAGGTGTAGATATACTCTAGCAACTACAAAGATTTAATATGTTCCCTTGTATCCCGAATACAGTGGTCTAGTGGAGGGTTATTTTGCAGAAAAGAGAGCTCCTGGAAGATTCTTTTCAATTCTGGGTTTGGGGGCAACACATTCACATGGGAGCACTCGCTTTCCTGTCTAGAGTGATTGAGAAAATTAAGGAAGACAATAACTTTACACTACAAGTGATTATTCTCCAGGGAAAGAAAGTCTAAAGGTTTCTTCCTCTTTTAAAAATTTTCTTTTAGTGGCAGAAAGAAAATTGTGCTCACCTCTATAAAGTACTTTGCTCTTGTTCCAATGTAGGACCATCCAACTGTGCCTTGTTTTTTTTGGTAAAGTTGGATACATAATTTTTCTTGACATAAAATCATTACATGCTCATTTTAGAAAATGCAGATGAACATAAGAAAATAACTATAATTATATATGCCACCTAGAGATAACTTTTACTACTCTTTTTGTATGTATTCTATTAGTTCTGCTTCTGTATACACTGTACATGGACTTCACTTTTTTCAGTTAATACAAAGAGCACACATAAGCCATCTCCATAATTATTTAATATGTTGAATACATATTTCATTTTATGTTTGTACAATAATTTATTTAACCTATTTCTCATTATTAGACATTTAATTTTTTCCAAGTTTTTTTTTTACTTGTAAATAATGTCTTGATTAATCTTAATCTCTTTTGTTATTATATCTTCTTGTAGGCTAATGATTATTCCTTAGGATACATCTCAAGAAATATACAAAAATGTCTATGTCTATCTTTCCACACCCTTGCTAAATCAGAGTGTTATTGTTCTATTTCTTTACTTGGTAAGTGA
Source organism: Piliocolobus tephrosceles (assembly GCF_002776525.5). Lineage (NCBI taxonomy): Eukaryota > Metazoa > Chordata > Mammalia > Primates > Cercopithecidae > Piliocolobus > Piliocolobus tephrosceles. The sequence goes on from NW_022313924.1 coordinate 33,825, forward strand.
AAAACAAATATCTTTTTTTAATTTGTGATATAGTTTGGATATTTGTTCCTGCCCAAATCTCATGTTGAATTGTAATCCCCAGTGTTGGAGGTGGGACCTGGTGGGAGATGTTTGGGTCATGGGGGTGAATCCTGCATCCCTTGGTGCTGTCCCTTCAATAGTGAGAACTTGAGAGATCTAATTGTTTAAGTGTGTGGCACCTCCTCTTAACTCTCTCTTGTTCCTGCTTTCAACATGTAATGTGCCTACTGCCACTTCACCGCCTGCCATGAGTGAAAGCTCCCTGCTGCTTCCCCAGAAGCTAAGCAGATGCCAGTCAGCACCATGCCTCTTTTCTTTATAAATTACCCAGGCTCAGATATTTCTTTACAGTAATGCAAGAATGGCATAATACAATTTGCATTTCTTTGCTATTCAGTTAGGCTGAGTTTTAAAAATATATTTATTAATTATTTAGAGTTTTTCCTTATAGGTGTATTATGTTTTAGACAATTTCTGCAGGGATCTAAGAATTCCTTAGAGTACATTGAGAACAAAAAGTCCTCAAATGCCCGTCTACTCTTTCCTCAAAGTTGTTTCCTCTCTTACAAGGCAAACAAGAGACATTTTAATTTTGATACAGTTTTTTTCATGGCTTTATGCCTTTGTCTGTGTTTGTCCTTCTTCCTCAGATATCCTTCCCCACCTGAGAGAAAACATGTCCTCAGACTCCAAGGTCAGCTCAAATGTCTCTTCTCCCACAGTATTCTGTGGCATCTGTTAGCTCACTTATCATGGAATGCCTGACTTTAGGATTAGTGACCCATGTCTGTGTCTGGAATAGATTCTGAGCTGTTTTGTGTACTGACTGTATCTTATAATTTCTCTGTGTCACTCCCCACCCTTGATTTATCCGCATCATGTCTTGATCATATCAGGTGTGTAGTACCTAGTAAATTTATATTTACAAACAAGTGATGAAGGGAAAGATAGGTAAAACACAATTTGGCTTTATAACTCTCTTAAGTGAAATGAGCCAGTGCTCAACATAGAAAAGAATGATTTGCCTTGAATAGATTTAAACTTTAATTTAGTATATACGACTGCTTACATATGATCCATTCAAATAAAATAAAGACATATATATGCCAGCATAATTTAAATAATTACACTTTTCATTGTCTGTATCTTTGCTATACATTGAACAAATGGAGCAGGCAGAGTGTTGTTTTGCACATAGGTCTGACAGATTTCCTCCCCCGTGGGTCCTGTTCTGATGGGGTTGTGATGCTCACTGCTTTGGGAAGAGTTTGAACTGTTTTCACAGTAGTGGGTGCTAGGAAAGGTCAGTTATTGATATCTATAAAGATTATTATTGAATCCTGACTGAGCGCGGTGGTTCATGCCTGTAATCCCAGCACTTTGGGAGGCCGAGGTGGGCATATCACGAGGTCAGGAGATTTAAGACCATCCTGGCCAACATGGTGAAACCCCATCACTACTAAAAAAAAAAAAATTACAAAAATTAGCCAGGCACGCCAGCGCTTGCCTATAGCCCTAGCTACTGGGGAGGCTGAGGCAGGATAATTGTTTGAACCTGGGACGCAGAGGCTGCAGTAAGCCAAGGTGGCGCCACTGCACTCCAGCCTGGGCAACAGAGCAAGACTCCATCTCAAAAATAAATAAATAAATAAATAAAATAATAATAAAATTAAAATTTAAAAAAGATGATTATTGAATCCAATTAGTGAATGTTTTATAAAATAAGAAAGACCATATTTTCACTTCATCTTCCTCAGCACTATCCTACACACATGCATACAGACATAGTCAAGCCAGCTGAAATCATTACTTCAAGGACAGGAGAATTTTCTTCCTATTATATCCTAAATATCCTTAGGACAGCCAAGGAGGATGTTAAGTATACTATTTTGATTTTATGAGATAAACACCTGTTGACTTAAAAGTACATAAACTTCTAGTCCATTGGATGATTAGAAGGAGGACCTTTCTTTTTTACCTCCCGAATGCTCTGACCCCAGTGCATTTTTTGCTTGTTTGTTTTAATCTGCTAATGTTGGATTGCATTTTAAAAGGACATACAATTGAACAAGCGAAGTAAAGTAGAGCAATGGCTGAGATTCTCTCATCCTTCAAGGATTTTTCCTGTCTAAGCACAATGTATGAGATTTGGGGATTGTTTCTCCAAACATACACTAAACCTGATTATATTGATGAAACCACTTCAAATGCTTTTCCTCTGTTAAGAGTGTTTACATTTTCAAGTAAAGTAAAAGAAGCAGTTTTCTTTACCCCCTGCTTCACAATGAAGCTGGTGAGTTTTATCAAACAATCCGTTATTATGAAATTCTAACGAACTACTTGCTGTGGGTGGAAATGCAAACAATCTGATTTTTCCTGAGTTCTTAGAATCTAAACTACTTCTAGTCCTAGCTTATATATATAATAAATATTCAACCCATGTTGTTTCATGCCACAGCAACCTGGAGGAGAGTGTTATGGAGATGGGTTATTAGAAATGAGCAATATTGGCCGGGCGTGGTGGCTCACGCCTGTAATCCCAGCACTTTGGGAGGCTGAGGTGGACAGATCATGAGGTCAGGAGTTCAAGGCCAGCCTGGCCAACATAGTGAAACCCCATCTCTACTAAACATACAAAAATTAGCTGGGCGTGATGGTGCGCACCTGTAGTCCCAGCTACTCAGGAGGCTGAGGCAGGAGAATTGCTTGAACCCGGGAGGTGGAGGTTATGGTGAGCCAAGATTGCACCACTGCACTCCAACGTAGGCAACAAAGTGAGATTCCATCTCAAAAAAAAAAAAAAAAAAAAAAAGTTTCCTTGGTTCTCATTTTCATCTCCTGTTTTGAGACTTACTTCAATTCAAAGATTTTCTTTTATCTGGGAATTATGCTGCGTGGCACTCATGTGCTCTCAAATTCTCAATGTCCATAAATACCCATGGCACCCGTCACCCATACTGTCTACTCGCTACTCCCTATGTTCCCAATACCCTCGCTCTTAGAAAATACTGTGAGTATAAGTGATTGGCTGTGTGCTGCAACCCACTGCCCATGGAACTGGGGTATGGCTTATATCCTGTACCCTACAATGCTACAAGGCCATTAGCAAGTATGTCTCTGTTGTCTTCATACTGCTATCCCCTCTCTAGGGGTATATACCAAAGAATTGGCTTGAACCTCAGTATCTTACAGTGTTTTTTTTAAATCAGCTTTTTAAGGTTTTTTTTTTTTTTTTTTTTCCATTGTAATTTGCAGTCTCCGTCTCCTTAAAACTCAGATATCAGGTTGAGTCAGGAGACTAATCTGATTAGTAGTAGGCTCCTTATTATACTAACTATCACACTTAGTACCACTCCTGCTCATCAATCCAGTTGTTTTTATTGGCCCAAGTCTATGAACCTGATTCTCATCCATTAAAATGATCTGTGTCCATTCTAATGCCTCTCACTCAGATAAACATCTGTCTAGGTTGCCTGTTATCTGCCAGACCTGGACACATCTGTCTGAATCTGAGCTGTGCACATCACTTAGACTTGAGACCTTCCACACTATGACAGTCTCTCTCTCCAAACACAGTCATTGCCCTAAATCTAATTCAAACTTCATATCTAAAATACCAGTTTGTTCTACTACCCTAGATCAGGAAGTATTTTTTTTAATATGGCCTTCTTATGATTAAAACCCATTTTTAAGAAAACTTTGGGGGAAGGAGTGGCAAGAGCAAACAGTGATTTTGCGCTAGTTGTCCTGGATTTCTGTGAACTGGCCCAGTCTGCGGGGAGGCCTGTCAGTTCTGATTCTTTGATTTGAGGCTTATCTCTATGCCAGTCATATATAGGAGTCCATTGTCTTCAAAAATTTGTATTTTTAAAGATTATGCATAACACATTTCATTTAGAAACACATATTATTTTAGTTATTAAAAACTATTATTGCTACTATATTTAGTAGTTTTTAAGATTTTAGAAAAGGTATTTCTATGTTTAATTCTGTCCTTCCCTCATTTTACTATATGTTAGGCCTTGTGCTAGAATCTATTTATCATGGTAGTTTAAAATGCCCAGGGCTACCTGGTAAGCTGAATAAACCTTGACTGGAGAATACTCTGTATGCATCAGAAACCCAGTGACTGTGTAAGAAGAAGAGAATAAGCATTAGCTGCTTATACAATAACGAAGTTTTTTTCTCAAGTTAACTTGATTTTTATCAGACCATTGGTATAGTATCTCAGAAAGCAGTGGAGCTTTTCTCTCAGCTTTGTTGTTGCTTTTCAGGTATCTTAAAACTGAAGTGTAGAGAATATGTTCAGCAGGGAACAAGAGGATTCTTTTAGAAATAAGAGGTATAAGGTGAGTAGGAAATTGAGCAAGTTGAAAGAAATTTAAATATATGTAAACCAATGTTCTAGTCAGATAGTTTAAGAAAATGCAATGTAAAACAGCTTTTAGCCAAACCTCTTTTTGGGAAAAAGCATAAAATATTAATAGCAAGTTTTAGTCTTAAGTCTCAACCTTGTCTTGATTATGGGGTTTATGGGTAAGGGGAATGACTGAATTTAATGAAAATTTGCATAGAGGATGATGATAATTATTTTATCACTCTAATCATTTGCTATTTTGGAAGTATGCCTTTATATATACATAATAAATATGTTTTATTCTGTTTTATATGAAAGAATATATAATTTTGAAGCTGACTAGTGAAGTGACCATTTTACTTGCAGTTATTTTCTCTCTGAATCCATCAGGAAACATTTTAATAGACTTTCTTCCAAGATAGGCAAGCACTTGTAGAAGCAAAGCAAAGTGCTGGTATGCAATTTCAGAAATCTGTTGATTACATGTTCCCATATGTGTTCCAGGAAATTCACATTTGGATTTCAGTACAGCTTAGAGTTATGGTAGTGCTATCCAACAACTTTTTTGAATGGTAGTTTGCTTGATACCAACATGAAACTTGCCAAACTCAGCAGGCCAAATCCTAGTTTTGGAATATGTGGGAACCAAGAAATCAGCAGTTAAATGATGAGGGCTGTATCATTTTCAGTCCTGTAAGGAAACAAATTCTACCTAATGGTGTAGAAGGTCATTTTGAATATAACCAATAATCTTTTAAAAATGAAATGTCTCTTTTGTGGCATATCATAATACATATAACATTTAATAATACAAACCTACTCTATTACATTTCTTCTTGTGAATACTGTCTGCAATGTTTCAGCTTTTCAGACTTAATTATAGCTGGCTAGACATGTACAATTATGCTTACCTCTAGAAATGAAAACACAGTAGTATTCATTGTGTGTATGAAAAATAAGTTACAAATTCACCTTACAGCTACTCTGTTTCAAAACTGCCCCAGTTAAAGTGAATAGATTGGCATTAAACTCATTGAATACAGAGCTTCACATCTTCTAGTAAAACATTGCTATTAACTTGGCAAAAAAATGATGTGTTAAAATTACAATACATATAATAAAATAAGAAATTATAACCCACAGTTGATCAGCCTGTTTCTGTTCCTGAGAATAAGCTATAAAATCTGAGATCTGGAGGAGACATCAAAGATCAATGATCAAATGCCCAGACTTTATTTAGCAAAGGTACAGCCAAGTCATTCAACATGAATTGCTGTCTGTTCTATTTCTATTTCTAAAGATCCAGATTATGTTGTTTCTTCCTTGTCTGTTTTGATGCCTAACCACATAATGAAAAATTATACAATAACTCTAATTATGGCCCCTCCTGCTAAGGTTTACAAATATTCCTTGTAATGTTTTTAAAATCTTTCATCTTGTCATGATGTAGAACAATTGGTTAACATTCTCCTTGTAATAGCCTTCCACTCTAAGAGAGTAGATAAAGCATCCACTTCATTTTCAAAATATAGTGATTCTTTATTAAAAAAATCATTTTGCAATACAAAAA